>NW_024037232.1:0-86954 GCF_015832195.1 Motacilla alba alba | reverse complement strand
GACTACCTAGTACTGGAAAATGCTTCTGCCCAGTTTTCTAAACCCACCACCCGACGTTCCTGATCTCAGTTTGCAGAGCTCCATGGGCAATCTCAAAGTAGCCCGAGTTGGCGCAGGTGGCAGTTTTTCCCTGGGTGGCATCTTGATATTCGTGGAAATCCAGCAGGCAGCCTGCCCCTAAGGAACAAGGGCCTTTCTGGTACTGCAAAGTCTTCTGCCCGGGGAAACAAAACCCACCACCCCACGTTCCTGGTCTCCGTTTCCAGAGCTCCATGGGCACTCTCAATGCAGCGCGAGTTGCAAAAGGTGGCAACTTGTCCCTGGGTGGCATCTTGATATTCGTGGAAATCCTGCTGCCAGCCTGCCCCTAAGGGCCGAGGGCCTAGCTGGTACTGACAAAGGCTTCTGCCCAGCAAACAAAACACATAACCCCACGTTCCTGGTCTCAGTTTGCAGAGCTCCATGGGCACTCTCAAAGCAGCCCGAGTTGGCACAGGTGGCAGCTTGTCCCTCGGCGGCATCTTGCTATTCGTGGAAATCCAGCATGCAGCATACCCCTAAGGAGCATGTACCTTCCTGGTACTGACAAAGGCTTCTGCCCTGGAAAACAAAACTCCCCTGCCCACGTTCCTGGTCTCAGTTTTCTGAGCTCCATGGGCACTCTCAAAGCAGCCCGAGTTGGCACTGGTGGCAGCTTGTCCCTGGGCGGCATCTTGATATTCGTGGAAATCCAGCAGGCTGCCGAGGGCCTACCTGGTACTGACAAAGGCTTCTGCCCGGGAAAACAAAACTAACCAGCCCACGTTTCTGGTCTCAGTTTGCAGAGCACCATGGGCACTCTCAAAGCAGCCCGAGCTGGAACAGGGGGCTGTTTGTCCCGGGGCAGCATCTTGATATTCGTGGAAATACAGCTGGCTGCCGGCCCCGAAAGGCCAAGGGCCGACCTGGCACTGCAAATGCTTCTGCCCAGGGAAACAAAGCTCAGCACCCCACGGACCTGGTCTCATTTTGCAGAGCTCCATGGGCACTCTCAAAGCAGCGCGAGTTGCCACAGGTGGCAGCTTGCCCCTGGGTGGCATCTTGATATTCGTGGAAATCCAGCAGGCAGCCGGCCCAGAAAGGCCCAGGGCCTACCTGGTACTGACAAAGGCTTCTGCGCGGGAAACAAGAGCCACCACCCCACGTTCCTGGTCTCAGTTTGCAGACCTCTGTGGGCACTCTAAAAGCGGCGCGAGTTGGCACAGGTGGCAGCTTGTCCCTGGGTGGCATCATGATATTCGTGGAAATCCAGCCGGCAGACTAACCCGAAGGGCCGAGGGCCTACCTAGTACAGACAAAGGCTTCTGCCTGGGGATACAAAACCCACCAGCCCACGTTCCAGGTCTCAGTTTGCAGAGCTCCGTGGGCACTCTCAAAGACGCCCGAGTTGGCACAGGTGGCAGCTTGTCCCGGGGCGGCATCTTCAGATTCGTGGAAATCCAGAAAGCAGCCTGCCCCTGAGGAACATGGGCCTACGTGGTATTGACAAAGCCTTCTGCCCGGGAAACAAAACTCACCTGCCCACGTTCCTGATTTCTGTTGGCAGAGCTCCATGGGCACACTCAAAGCAGCGCGACGTGAAACAGGCGGCAGCTTGTCCCTGGGTGGCATCTTGATATTCGTGGAAATCCAGCCGGCAGACTAACCCGAAGGGCCGAGGGCCTACCTAGTACAGACAAAGGCTTCTGCCCGGGGAAACAAAACCCACCACCCCACGTTCCTGGTCTCAGTTGGCAGAGCTCTGTGGGCGTTCTAAAAGCGGCACGAGTTGGCACAGGTGGCAGCTTGTCCCTGGGCAGCATCTTCATATTCGAGGAAATCCAGCAGGTAGCCAGACGCTAAGGGTGGAGGCCCAACCTAGTCAAGAGAAAGTCTTCTTCCCAGCAAAACAATACCCACTACGCGACGTTACAGGTCACAGTTTGCAGAGCTCCGTGGGCACTCTCAAAGCAGCCCGAGTTGGCACAGGTGGCAGCTTGTCCCTGGGCGGCATCTTGATATTCGTGGAAATCATGCTGCCAGCCTGCCCCTAAGGAACAAGGGCCTTTCTGGTACTGACAAAGGATTCTGCCCAAGAACACTAAACTCACCACCCCATGTTCCTGGTCTCAGTTTCCAGAGCTCCGTGGGCACTCTCAAAGCAGCCCGAGTTGGCACAGGTGGCAGCTTGTCCCTGGGCGGCATCTTGATATTCGTGGAAATCATGCTGCCAGCCTGCCCCTAAGGAACAAGGGCCTTTCTGGTACTGACAAAGGATTCTGCCCAAGAACACTAAACTCACCACCCCATGTTCCTGGTCTCAGTTTCCAGAGCTCCATGGGCACTCTCAAAGTAGCCCGAGTTGGCACAGGTGGCAGCTTGTCCCTGGGCGGCATCATGATATTCGTGGAAATCCAGCAGGCTGCCGGCCCCAAAGGGCAGAAGGCCTACCTGCTACTGACAAAGGCTTTTTCCCGGTAAGTCATAACTCACCAGCCCACGTACCTTGTCTCATTTTGCAGAGCTCCATCGGCACTCTCAAAGTTGCCCTAGTTGCCAAAGGGGGCAGCTTGTCCCTGGGCAGCATCTTGATATTCGTGGAAATCCAGCAAGCAGCCGGCCCAGAAAGGCTGAGGGCCGACCTGGCACTGCAAATGCTTCTGCCCAGGGAAACAAAACTCAGCACCCTAGGGTCCCGGTCTCAGTTTGCAGAGCTCTATGTGCGCACTCAAAGCAGCCTGAATTGGCACAGGTGGCAGCTTGTCCCTGGGTGGCATCTTAAGATGCGTGGAAATCCTGCTGCCAGCCTGCCCCGAAAGGCCGAGGGCCTAGCTGGTGGTGCAAATCCTTCTGCCCGGGAAAACAAAACTCAGCACCGCACGTTCCTGGTCTCAGTTTGCAGAGCTCCATGGGCACTCTCAAAGCAGCCCGAGTTGGCACAGGTGGCAGCTTGTCCCTGGGCAGCATCTTGATATTCGTGGAAATCCAGCATGCAGCATACCCCTAAGGAGCATGGACCTTGCTGGTACTGACAAATGCTTCTGCCCGGGAAAACAAAACTCAACACCCCACGTTCCTGGTCTCAGTTTCCAGAGCTCCATGGGCACTCTCAAAGCAGCCCGATTTGTCACTGGGGGCAGCTTGTCCCTGGGCAGCATCTTGATATTCGTGGAAATCCAGAAAGCAACCGGCCCCTGAGGAACATGGGCCTACGTGGTATTGACAAAGGCTTCTGCCCGGGAAAACAAAATTCAGCACCCCACGGTCCTGGTCTCCGTTTCCAGAGCTCCATGGGCACTCTCAAAGCAGCGCGAGTTGGCACAGGTGGCCGCTTGTCCCTGGGCAGCATCATGATATTCGTGGAAATCCAGCAGGCTGCCGGCCCTGAAAGGCCGAGGGCCGACCTGTCACTGCAAATGCTTCTGCCCAGGGAAACAATGCTCAGCACCCCACGGACCTGGTCTCATTTGGCAGAGCTCCATGGGCACTCTCAAAGCAGCGCGAGTCGGCACAGGTGGCAGCTTGTCCCTGGGTGGCATCTTGATATTCGTGGAAATCCAGCCGGCAGCCTGCCCCGAAGGGCCGAGGGCCTACCTAGTACTAGAAAATGCTTCTGCCCAGTTTTCTAAACCCACCACCCGACGTTCCTGATCTCAGTTTGCAGAGCTCCATGGGCAATCTCAAAGTAGCCCGAGTTGGCGCAGGTGGCAGTTTTTCCCTGGGTGGCATCTTGATATTCGTGGAAATCCAGCAGGCAGCCTGCCCCTAAGGAACAAGGGCCTTTCTGGTACTGCAAAGGCTTCTGCCCGGGGAAACAAAACCCACCACCCCACGTTCCTGGTCTCCGTTTCCAGAGCTCCATGGGCACTCTCAATGCAGCGCGAGTTGCAAAAGGTGGCAACTTGTCCCTGGGTGGCATCTTGATATTCGTGGAAATCCTGCTGCCAGCCTGCCCCGAAGGGCCGAGGGCCTACCTGGTACTGACAAAGGCTTCTGCCCATCAAACAAAACCCATAACCTCACGTTCCTGGTCTCAGTTTGCAGAGCTCCATGGGCACTCTCAAAGCAGCCCGTGTTGGCACAGGTGGCATCTTGTCCCTTGGCGGCATCTTGATATTCGTGGAAATCCAGCATGCAGCATACCCCTAAGGAGCATGGACCTTCCTGGTACTGACAAAGGCTTCTGCCCTGGAAAAAAAAACTCCCCTGCCCACGTTCCTGGTCTCAGTTTGCAGAGCTCCATGGGCACTCTCAAAGCAGCCCGAGTTGGCACTGGGGGCAGTTTGTCCCTGGGCAGCATCTTGATATTCGTGGAAATCCAGAAAGCATCCTGCCCCTGAGGAACATGGGCCTACGTGGTATTGACAAAGGCTTCTGCCCGGGAAAACAAAACTCACCACCCCACGTTCCTGGTCTCAGTTTCCAGAGCTCCATGGGCACTCTCAAAGCAGCGCGAGTTGGAACAGGGGGCAGCTTGTCCCTGGGCGGCATCTTGCTATTCGTGGAAATCCAGCAGGCTGCCGGCGCTGAAAGGCCGAGGGCCGACCTGGCACTGAAAATGCTTCAGCCCAGGGAAACAAAGCTCAGCACCCCACGGACCTGGTCTCATTTTGCAGAGCTCCATGGGCACTCTCAAAGCAGCGTGAGTTGCCACAGGTGGCAGCTCGTCCCTGGGTGGCATCTTGATATTCGTGGAAATCCAGTAGGCTGCCGGCCCCAAAGGACCACGGGCCTACCTGGTACTGACAAAGGCTTCTGCCCGGGAAACAAAAGCCACCACCCCACGTTCCAGGTCTCAGTTTGCAGAGCTCAATGGGCACTCTCAAAGCAGCCCGAGTGGGCACAGGTGGCAGTTTGTCCCTGGGCGGCATCTTGATATGCGTGGAAATCCAGCAGGCAGCCGGCACCAAAGGGACGAGGGCCTCCCTGGCACTGACAAAGGCTTCTGCCCGGGGAAAAAAAACCCACCACCCCACGTACCTGGTCTCAGTTTGAAGAGCTCCGGGGGCACTCTCAAAGCAGCCCAAGTTACCACAGGTGGCAGCTTGTCCCTGGGCTACATCTTGATATTCATGGAAATCCATCAGGCTGCCTGCAATTATGGGCCACGGGCCTATCTGGTACTGCAAATGCTTCTGCCTGGGGAAACAAAACTCACAACCCCAAGTTCCTGGTCTCAGTTTGCAGAGCTCCATGGGCACACTCAAAGCAACCTGAGTTGGCACAGGTGGCAGCTAGTCCCTGGGCGGCATCTTGATATTCGTGGAAATCCTGCTGCCAGCCTGCCCCTAAGGAACAAGGGCCTTTCTGGTACTGACAAAGGCTTCTGCCCAGGAAAAAAAACTCAGCAGCCCACGTTCCTGGTCTCAGTTTGCAGAGCTCCATGGGCACTCTCAAGGCAGCGGGAGTTGCAACAGGTGGCAGCTTGTCCCTGGGCGGCATCCTGATATTCGTGGAAATCCAGCAGGCTGCCGGCCCCGAAGGGCCGAAGGCCTGCCTGCTACAGACAAAGGCTTCTGCCCGGGAAAACAAAACTCAGCACCCCACGTTCCTGGTCTCAGTTTGCAGAGCTCCATGGGCACTCTCAAAACAGCGTGAGTTGCCACAGGTGGCAGCTTGTCCCTTGGCGGCATCTTCAGATTCGTGGAAATCCAGCAAGCAGCCGGCCCAGAAAGGCCAAGGGCCCACCTGGCACTGCAAATGCTTCTGCCCAGGGAAACAAAGCTCAGCACCCCACGCATCTGGTCTCAGTTTCCAGAGCTCCATGGGCACTCTCAAAGCAGCCCAAGTTGGCACAGGGGGCAGCTTGTCCCTGGGCTACATCTTGATATTCATGGAAATCCAGCAGGCTGCCTGCAAATATGGGCAATGGGCCTGCCTGGTACTGACAAAGGCTTCTGCCCGGGAAACAAAACTCAGGACCCCACGTTCCTCGTCGCAGTTTGCAGAGCTCCATGGGCACTCTAAAAGCGACACGAGTTCGCACAGGTGGCAGCTTGTCCCTGGGCGGCATCTTGATATTCGTGGAAATCATGCTGCCAGCCTGCCGCTAAGGAACATGGGCATTTCTGGTACTGACAAAGGCTTCTGCCTGGGAAAACAAAGACCACCACCCGACGTTCCTGGTCTCAGTTTGCAGAGCTCCATGGGCCCACTCAAAGCAGCCCGAATTGTCACTCGTGGCTGCTTGTCCCTGGGCGGCATCTTGATATTCGTGGAAATCCAGCAGGCAGCCGGCACCAAAGAGCCGAGGGCCTCCCTGGCACTGACAAAGGCTTCTGCCCGGGGAAACAAAACCCACCACCCCACGTTCCTGGTCTCAGTTTGAAGAGCTCCGGGGGCACTCTCAAAGCAGCCCAAGTTGCCACAGGTGGCAGCTTGTCCCTGGGCTACATCTTGATATTCATGGAAATCCAGCAGGCTGCCTGCAATTATGGGCCACGGGCCTACCGGGTACTGCAAAGGCTTCTGCCTGGGGAAACAAAACTCACCACCCCAAGTTCCTGGTCTCAGTTTGCAGAGCTCCATGGGCACACTCAAAGCAGCCTGAGATGGCACAGGTGGCAGCTAGTTCCTGGGCGGCATCTTGATATTCGTGGAAATCCTGCTGCCAGCCTGCCCCTAAGGAACAAGGGCCTTTCTGGTACTGACAAAGGCTTCTGCCCAGGAAAAAAAACTCAGCATCCCACGTTCCTGGTCTCAGGTTGCAGAGCTCCATGGGCACTCTCAAAGCAGGGCGAATTGCAACACGTGGCAGCTTGTCCCTGGGCGGCATCTTGATATTCGTGGAAATCATGCTGCCAGCCTGCCGCTAAGGAACATGGGCATTTCTGGTACTGACAAAGGCTTCTGCCTGGGAAAACAAAGACCACCACCCCACGTTCCGGGTCTCAGTTTGCAGAGCTCCATGGGCACACTCAAAGCAGCCCGAGTTGGCACAGGTGGCAGCTTGTCCCTGGGTGGCATCTTGATATTCGTGGAAATCCAGCCGGCAGCCTGCCCCGAAGGGCCGAGGGCCTACCTAGTACTGGAAAATGCTTCTGCCCAGTTTTCTAAACCCACCACCCGACGTTCCTGATCTCAGTTTGCAGAGCTCCATGGGCAATCTCAAAGTAGCCCGAGTTGGCGCAGGTGGCAGTTTTTCCCTGGGTGGCATCTTGATATTCGTGGAAATCCAGCAGGCAGCCTGCCCCTAAGGAACAAGGGCCTTTCTGGTACTGCAAAGGCTTCTGCCCGGGGAAACAAAACCCACCACCCCACGTTCCTGGTCTCCGTTTCCAGAGCTCCATGGGCACTCTCAATGCAGCGCGAGTTGCAAAAGGTGGCAACTTGTCCCTGGGTGGCATCTTGATATTCGTGGAAATCCTGCTGCCAGCCTGCCCCTAAGGGCCGAGGGCCTAGCTGGTACTGCAAATCCTTCTGCCCGGGGAAACAAAACTCAGCACCGCACGTTCCTGGTCTCAGTTTTCAGAGCTCCATGGGCACTCTCAAAGCAGCACGAGTTGGCACAGGTGGCAGCTTCTCCCTGGGCAGCATCTTGATATTCGTGGAAATCCGGCTGCCAGTCTGCCCCTAAGGGCCGAGGGCCTACCTGGTACTGACAAAGGCTTCTGCCCAGCAAACAAAACCCATAACCCCACGTTCCTGGTCTCAGTTTGCAGAGCTCCATGGGCACTCTCAAAGCAGCCCGAGTTGGCACAGGTGGCAGCTTGTCCCTCGGCGGCATCTTGCTATTCGTGGCAATCCAGCATGCAGCATACCCCTAAGGAGCATGTACCTTCCTGGTACTGACAAAGGCTTCTGCCCTGGAAAACAAAACTCCCCTGCCCACGTTCCTGGTCTCAGTTTTCTGAGCTCCATGGGCACTCTCAAAGCAGCCCGAGTTGGCACTGGTGGCAGCTTGTCCCTGGGCGGCATCTTGATATTCGTGGAAATCCAGCAGGCTGCCGAGGGCCTACCTGGTACAGACAAAGGCTTCTGCCCGGGAAAACAAAACTAACCAGCCCACGTTTCTGGTCTCAGTTTGCAGAGCACCATGGGCACTCTCAAAGCAGCCCGAGTTGGAAAAGGGGGCTGTTTGTCCCGGGGCAGCATCTTGATATTCGTGGAAATCCAGCTGGCTGCCGGCCCCGAAAGGCCAAGGGCCGACCTGGCACTGCAAATGCTTCTGCCCAGGGAAACAAAGCTCAGCACCCCACGGACCTGGTCTCATTTTGCAGAGCTCCATGGGCACTCTCAAAGCAGCGCGAGTTGCCACAGGTGGCAGCTTGCCCCTGGGTGGCATCTTGATATTCGTGGAAATCCAGCAGGCAGCCGGCCCAGAAAGGCCCCGGGCCTACCTGGTACTGACAAAGGCTTCTGCGCGGGAAACAAGAGCCACCACCCCACGTTCCTGGTCTCAGTTTGCAGACCTCTGTGGGCACTCTAAAAGCGGCGCGAGTTGGCACAGGTGGCAGCTTGTCCCTGGGTGGCACCTTGTTTTTCGTGGAAATCCAGCCGGCAGCCTGCCCCGAAGGGCCGACGGCCTACCTAGTACTGACAAATGCTTCTCCCCAGTTTTCGAAACCCACCAACCGACGTTCCTGATCTCAGTTTGCAGAGCTCCATGGGCACTCTCAAAGTAGCCCGAGTTGGCACAGGTGGCAGCTTGTCCCTGGGTGGCATCTTGTTTTTCGTGGAAATCCAGCCGGCAGCCTGCCCCGAAGGGCCGACGGCCTACCTAGTACTGACAAATGCTTCTACCCAGTTTTCGAAACCCACCAACCGACGGTCCTGATCTCAGTTTGCAGAGCTCCATGGGCACTCTCAAAGTAGCCCAAGTTGGCGCAGGTGGCAGCTTTTCCCTGGGCGGCATCTTGATATTCGTGGAAATCCAGCAGGCAGCCTGCCCCTAAGGAACAAGGGCCTTTCTGGTACTGCAAAGGCTTCTGCCCGGGGAAACAAAGACCACCACCCCACGTTCCTGGTCTCACTTTCCAGAGCTCCATGGGCACTCTCAAAGCAGCGCGAGTTGCAAAAGGTGGCAACTTGTCCCCTGGTGGCATCTTGATATTCGAGGAAATCCTGCTTCCAGCCTGCCCCTAAGGGCCGAGGGCCTAGCTGGTGGTGCAAATCCTTCTGCCCGGGGAAACAAAACTCAGCACCTCACGTTCCTGGTCTCAGTTTGCAGAGCTCCATGGGCACTCTCAAAGCAGCCCGAGTTGGCACAGGTGGCAGCTTGTCCCTGGGCAGCATCTTGATATTCGTGGAAATCCTACTGCCAGCCTGCCCCGAAGGGCCGAGGGCCTACATAGTACTGACAAAGGCTTTTGCCCCTCAAACAAAACCATAACCCCACATTCCTGGTCTCAGTTTGCAGAGCTCCATGGGCACTCTCAAAGCAGCCCGCGTTGGCACAGGTGGCATCTTGTCCCTTGGTTCCATCTTGATATTCGTGGAAATCCAGCATGCAGCATACCCCTAAGGAGCATGGACCTTCCTGGTACTGACAAAGGCTTCTGCCCTGGAAAAAAAAACACCCCTGCCCACGTTCCTGGTGTCAGTTTGCAGAGCTCCATGGGCACTCTCAAAGCAGCCCGAGTTGGCACTGGGGGCAGCTTGTCCCTGGGCGGCATCTTGATATTCGTGGAAATCCAGAAAGCAGCCTGCCCCTGAGGAACATGGGCCTACGTGGTATTGACAAAGGCTTCTGCCCGGGAAAACAAAACTCACCACCCCAAGTTCCTGGTCTCAGTTTCCAGAGCTCCATGGGCACTCTCAAAGCAGCGCGAGCTGCAACAGGTGGCAGCTTGTCCCTGGGCGGCATCTTGATATTCGTGGAAATCCAGCAGGCTGCCGGCGCTGAAAGGCCGAGGGCCGACCTGGTACTGAAAATGCTTCTGCCCAGGGAAACAAAGCTCAGCACCCCACGGACCTGGTCTCATTTTGCAGAGCTCCATGGGCACTCTCAAAGCAGCGCGAGTTGGCACAGGTGGCAGCTTGTCCCTGGGTGGCATCTTGATATTCGTGGAAATCCAGTAGGCTGCCGGCCACAAAGGACCACGGGCCTACCTGGTACTGACAAAGGCTTCTGCCCGGGAAACAAAAGCCACCACCCCACGTTCCTGGTCTCAGTTTGCAGAGCTCTGTGGGCACTCTAAAAGCGGCGCGAGTTGGCACAGGTGGCAGCTTGTCCCTGGGTGGCATCTTGTTTTTCGTGGAAATCCAGCCGGCAGCCGGACGCAAAGGGTGGAGGGCCAACCTAGAACTGAGAAAGTCTTCTTACCAGCAAAACAAAACCCACTACCCGACGTTCCAGGTCTCAGTTTGCAGAGCTCCATGGGCACTCTCAAAGCAGCCCGAGTTGGCACAGGTGGCAGCTTGTCCCTGGGCGGCATCTTGATATTCGTGGAAATCATTCTGCCAGCCAGCCTCTAAGGAACATGGGCACTTCTGGTACTGACAAAGGCTTCTGCCCGGGAAAACAAAGACCACCACCCCACGTTCCTGGTCTCAGTTTGCACAACCCCATGGGCACTCTCAAAGTAGCCCGAGTTGGCACAGGTGGCAGTTTGTCCCTGGGCGGCATCTTGATATGCGTGGAAATCCAGCAGGCAGCCGGCACCAAAGGGACGAGGGCCTCCCTGGCACTGACAAAGGCTTCTGCCCGGGGAAAAATAACCCACCACCCCACGTACCTGGTCTCAGTTTGAAGAGCTCCGGGGGCACTCTCAAAGCAGCCCAAGTTACCACAAGTGGCAGCTTGTCCCCGGGCTACATCTTGATATTCATGGAAATCCATCAGGCTGCCAGCAATTATGGCAGCTTGTCCCTTGGCGGCATCTTCAGATTCGTGGAAATCCAGCAGGCAGCCGGCCCAGAAAGGCCAAGGGCCGACCTGGCACTGCAAAGGCTTCTGCCCTGGGAAAAAAAACTCAGCACCCCACATTCCTGGTCTCAGTTTCCACAGCTCCATGGGCACTCTCAAAGCAGCCCGAGTTGGCACAGGTGGCAGCTTGTCCCTGGGCGGCATCTTGATATTCGTGGAAATCATGCTGCCAGCCTGCCCCTAAGGAACAAGGGCCGACCTGGCACAGACATAGGCTTCTGCCCGGGAATACAAAACTCAGTACCCCACGTTCCTGGTCTCAGTTTGCAGAGCTCCATGGGCACTCTCAAAGCAGCCCGAGTTGTCACTGGTGGCAGCTTTTCCCTGGGCAGCATCTTGATATCCGTGGAAATCCAGCAGACTGCCGGCCCCGTAGGGCCGTGGGCCTACCAGGTAGTGACAAAGGCTTCTGCCCGTGGAAAGAAAACCCACCACCCCACGTTCCTGGTCTCAGTTTGCAGAGCTCCATGGGCACTCTGAAAGCGGCACGAGTTGCAACAGGTGGCAGCTTGTCCCTGGGCGGCATCTTGATATTCGTGGAAATCCAGCGGGTAGCCGGACCCTAAGAGTGGAGGCCCAATCTCGTACAGAGAAAGTCTTCTTCCCAGCAAAACAAAACCCACTACCCGACGTTCCAGGTCTCAGTTTGCAGAGCTCCATGGGAACTCTCAAAGCAGCCCGAGTTGGCACAGGAGGCAGCTTGTACCTGGGCGGCATCTTGATATTCGTGGATATCCAGCCGGCAGCCTGCCCCTAAGGGCCGAGGGCCTACATAGTACAGACAAATGCTTCTGCCCAGGAAACAAAACCCACCACCCCACGTTCCTGGTCTCAGTTTTCCGAGATCCATGGGCACTCTCAATGTAGCCCGAGTTGGCACAGGAGGCAGTTTGTCCCTGGGCGGCATCTTGATATTCGTGGAAATCCAGCAGACAGACAGCCCCTAAGGTACAAGGGCCTACCTGGTACAGACATCGGCTTCTGCCCGGGAATACAAAACTCAGTACCCCACGTTCCTGGTCTCAGTTTGCAGAGCTCCATGGGCACTCTCAAAGCAGCGTGAGTTGCCACAGGTTGCAGCTTGTCCCTGGGCGGCATCTTGATATTCGTGGAAATCCAGCAGGCAGCCGTCCCCAAAGGGCCGAGGGCCTCCCTGGCACTGACAAAGGCTTCAGCCCGGGGAAACAAAACCCACCACCCCACGTTCCTGGTTTCAGTTTGCAGAGCTCCATGGGCACTCTCAAAGCAGCGTGAGTTGCCACAGGTTGCAGCTTGTCCCTGGGCGGCATCTTGATATTCGTGGAAATCCAGCAGGCAGCCGTCCCTAAAGGGCCGAGGGCCTCCCTGGCACTAACAAAGGCTTCAGCCCGGGGAAACAAAACCCACCACCCCACGTTCCTGGTTTCAGTTTCCAGACCTCCATGGGCACTCTCAAAGCAGCCCAAATTGGCACAGGTGGCAGCTTGTCCCTGGGCGGCATCTTGATATTCGTGGAAATCCAGCAGACTGCCGGCCCCATAGGGCCGTGGGCCTACCAGGTACTGACAAAGGCTTCTGCCCATGGAAAGAAAACCCACCACCCCACGTTCCTGGTCTCAGTTTGCAGAGCTCCATGGGCACTCTGAAAGCGGCACGAGTTGCAACAGGTGGCAGCTTGTCCCTGGGCGGCATCTTGATATTCATGAAAATCCAGCGGGTAGCCGGACCATAAGAGTGGAGGCCCAATCTCGTACAGAGAAAGTCTTCTTCCCAGCAAAACAAAACCCACTACCCGACGTTCCAGGTCTCAGTTTGCAGAGCTCCATGGGAACTCTCAAAGCAGCCCGACTTGGCACAGGAGGCAGCTTGTACCTGGGCGGCATCTTGATATTCGTGGATATCCAGCCGGCAGCCTGCCCCTAAGGGCCGAGGGCCTACATAGTACAGACAAATGCTTCTGCGCGGGAAAACAAAACCCACCACCCCACGTTCCTGGTCTCAGTTTTCAGAGTTCCATGGGCACTCTCAATGTAGCCCGAGTTGGCACAGGAGGCAGTTTGTCCCTGGGCGGCATCTTGATATTCGTGGAAATCCAGCAGACAGCCTGCCCCTAAGGAACAAGGGCCTACCTGGTACAGACAAAGGCTTCTGCCCGGGAATACAAAACTCAGTACCCCACGTTCCTGGTCTCAGTTTGCAGAGCTCCATGGGCACTCTCAAAGCAGCGTGAGTTGGCACAGGTGGCAGCTTGTCCCTGGGCGGCATCTTGATATTCGTGGAAATCCAGCAGGCAGCCGTCCCCAAAGGGCCGAGGGCCTCCCTGGCACTGACAAAGGCTTCAGCCCGGGGAAACAAAACCCACCACCCCACGTTCCTGGTCTCAGTTTCAAGATCACCGGGGGCACTCTCAAAGCAGCCCAAGTTGCCACAGGTGGCAGCTTCTCCCTGGGCTACAACTTAATATTCATGGAAATCCAGCAGGCTGCCTGCAATTATGGGCCGAGGGCCTACCTGGTACTGCAAATGCTTCTGCCCGGGGAAACAAAACTCACAAGCCCACGTTCCTTGTCTCAGTTTGCAGAGCTCCATGGGCACTCTCAAAGCAGCCCAAGTTGGCACAGGTGGCAGCTTGTCCCTGGGCGGCATCTTGATATTCGTGGAAATCATGCTACCAGCCTGCCCCTAAGGAGCAAGGGCCTACCTGGTAATGACAAAGGCTTCTGCCCAGGAAAAAAAACTCAGCACCCCACGTTCCTGGTCTCAGGTTGCCGAGCTCCATGGGCACTCTCAAAGCAGCGCGAGTTGCAACAGGTGGCAGCTTGTCCCTGGGCGGCATCTTGATATTCGTGGAAATCCAGCAGGCTGCCGGCCCCAAAGGGGCGAAGGCCTGCCTGCTACAGAAAAGGCTTCTGCCCGGGAAAATAAAACACAGCACCCCACGTTCCTGGTCTCAGTTTGCAGAGTTCCGTGGGCACTCTCAAAGGAGCCCGAGTTGGCACAGGTGGCAGCTTGTCCCTGGGTGGCATCTTCAGATTCGTGGAAATCCAGCAGGCTGGCGGCCCCAAAGGACCACGGGCCTACCTGGTACTGCAAATGCTTCTGCCCGGGCAAACAAAACTCACCTCCCCACTTTCCTGGTCTCAGTTTGCAGAGCTCCGTGGGCACTCTCAAAGCAGCCCGAGTTGGCACAGGTGGCAGCTTGTCCCTGGGCAGCATCTTGATATTCGTGGAAATCCAGCAGGCAGCCGAGAACGAAGGGCCGAAGGCCTGCCTGCTACAGACAAAGGCTTCTGCCCGGAAAAACAAAACTCACCAAGGCAAGTTCCTGGTCTCAGTTTGCAGAGCTCCATGGGCACTCTCAAAGCAGCCCGAGTTGGCACAGGTGGCAGCTTGTCCCTTGGCGGCATCTTCAGATTCGTGGAAATCCAGCAAGCAGTCGGCCCCGAAAGGCCAAGGGCCGACCTAGCGCTGCAAATGCTTCTGCCCAGGGAAACAAAACTCAGAACCCCACATTCCTGGTCTCAGTTTCCAGAGCTCCATGGGCACACTCAAAGCAGCCCAAGTTGGCACAGTGGGCAGCTTGTCCCTGGGTAGTATCTTGATATTCGTGGAAATCCAGCCGGCAGCCTACCCCTGAGGGCCGAGGGCCTACCTGGTACAGACAAAGGCTTCTGCCCGGGAAACAAAACTCAGCACCCCACGTTCCTGGTCTCAGTTTGCAGAGCTCCATGGGCACTCTAAAAGCGGCACGAGTTGGCACAGGTGGCAGCTTGTCCCTGGGCGGCATCTTGATATTCCTGGAAATCCAGCAGGTAGCCGGACGCTAAGGGTGGAGGGCCAACCTAGTAGAGAGAAAGTCGTCTGCCCAGCAAAACAAAACCCACTACCCGGCGTTCCTGGTCTCAGTTTGCAGAGCCTCATGTGAACTCTCAAATCAGCCCAAGTTAGCACAGGAGGCAGCTTGTCCCTGGGCGGCATCTTGATATTCGTGGAAATCCAGAAGGCAGCCTACCCTTAAGGACCTAGGGCCTACCTGGTACTGCAAATGCTTCTGCCCGGGGAAACAAACCCAGCACCCCATGTTCCTGGTCTCAGTTTGCAGAGTTCCGTGGGCACTCTCAAAGCAGCGCGAGTTGGCACAGGTGGCAGCTTGTCCCTGGGTGGCATCTTGATATTGGTGGAAATCCTGCTGCCCACCTGCCCCTAAGGGCCGAGGGCCTACCTGGTACTGACAAAGGCTTCTGCCCGGGAAAACAAAATTCACGACCCCACGTTCCTAGTCTCAGTTTGTAGAACTCCATGGGCACTCTCAAAGCAGCCCAAGTTGGCACAGTGGGCAGCTTGTCCCTGGGCGGCATCTTGATATTCGTGGAAATCCAGACGGCAGCAGGCTCCTTAGGGCCACGGGCCTGCCTGGTACTGACAAACGCTTCTGCCCAGGGAAACTAAACCCGCAACCCCACGATCTAGGTCTCAGTTTGCAGAGCTCCATGGGCACTCTCAAAGCAGCCCGAGCTGGCACAGGTGGCAGCTTGTCCAGGGGTGGCATCTTGAAATTCATGGAAATCCTGAAGCCAGCCGGCCCCGGAGGGCCGAGGGCCTACCTGGTACTGGCAAAGGCTTCTTCCCGGGAATGCAAAACCCACCAGCCCACGTTCCTGGTCTCAGTTTGCAGAGTTTCATGAGCACTCTCAAAGCAGCGCGAGTTGGCACAGGTGGCAGCTTGTCCCTGGGATGCATTTTGATATTCGTGGAAATCCAGGCAGCAGCCTACCCCTAAGGAACAAGGGCCTAACTGGTACTGAAAAAGGCTTCTGCCCGGAGAAATAAAACCCACCAACGCGGTTAATGGTCTCAGTTTGCAGAGCTCCTTGGGGACTCCCAAAGCAGCGCGAGTTGGTACAGGTGGCAGCTTGTCCCTGGGCGGCATCTTGATATTAGCGGAAATTCAGCGTGCTGCTGGCCCCTAAGGGCCAAGGGACATCCTGGTAAAGACATATGCTTCTGTCCGGGGAAATAAAACCCACCACCCCACGTTCCTGGTCTCAGTTTGCAGAGCTCCATGGGCACTCTCAAAGCAGCCCAAGTTGGCATAGGTGGCAGCTTGTCCCTGGACGGCATCTTGATATTCGTGGAAATCCAGCAGCTAGCCGGCCCCGGAGGTCCGAGGCCCTACCTGGTACTGACAAAGGCTTCTGCCCCGGAAAATTAAACTCACCACACCACGTCCCTGGTCTCAGTTTGCAGAGCTCGATGGGCACACTCAACGCAGACCAAGTTGGCACAGGTGGCAACTTGTCCCTGGGTGGCATCTTGATATTCGCGGAAATCCAGCTGCCAGCTGGCTCCTAAGGGCCGTCGGACTATCTGGTACTGACAAAGGCTTCTGCCCCGGAAAACAAAACTCACCAGCCCAAATTCCTGGTCTCAGTTTCCAGAGCTCCAAGGGCACTCTCAAAGCAGCGCGAATTGCAACAGGTGGCAGCTTCTCCCTGGGCGGCATCTTGATATTCGTGGAAATCCAACAGGCTGCCGGCCCCAAAAGACCAAAGGCCTACCTGGTACAGACAAAGGCTTCTGCCCGGGGAAACAAAACCCACCACCCCACGTTCCTGGTCTCAGTTTGAAGAGCTACGGAAGCACACTCAAAGCAGCCCAAGTTACCACAGGTGGCAGCTTGTCCCTGGGATGCATTTTGATATTCGTGGAAATCCAGACAGCAGCCTACCCCTAAGGAACAAGGGCCTAACTGGTACTGAAAAAGGCTTCTGCCCGGAGAAATAAAACCCACCAACGCGGTTAATGGTCTCAGTTTGCAGAGCTCCTTGGGGACTCCCAAAGCAGCGTGAGTTGGTACAGGTGGCAGCTTGTCCCTGGGCGGCATCTTGATATTAGCGGAAATTCAGCGTGCTGCTGGCCCCTAAGGGCCAAGGGACATCCTGGTAAAGACATATGCTTCTGTCCGGGGAAATAAAACCCACCACCCCACGTTCCTGGTCTCAGTTTGCAGAGCTCCATGGGCACTCTCAAAGCAGCCCAAGTTGGCATAGGTGGCAGCTTGTCCCTGGACGGCATCTTGATATTCGTGGAAATCCAGCAGCTAGCCGGCCCCGGAGGTCCGAGGCCCTACCTGGTACTGACAAAGGCTTCTGCCCCGGAAAATTAAACTCACCACACCACGTCCCTGGTCTCAGTTTGCAGAGCTCGATGGGCACACTCAACGCAGACCAAGTTGGCACAGGTGGCAACTTGTCCCTGGGTGGCATCTTGATATTCGCGGAAATCCAGCTGCCAGCTGGCTCCTAAGGGCCGTCGGACTATCTGGTACTGACAAAGGCTTCTGCCCCGGAAAACAAAACTCACCAGCCCAAATTCCTGGTCTCAGTTTCCAGAGCTCCAAGGGCACTCTCAAAGCAGCGCGAATTGCAACAGGTGGCAGCTTCTCCCTGGGCGGCATCTTGATATTCGTGGAAATCCAACAGGCTGCCGGCCCCAAAAGACCAAAGGCCTACCTGGTACAGACAAAGGCTTCTGCCCGGGGAAACAAAACCCACCACCCCACGTTCCTGGTCTCAGTTTGAAGAGCTACGGAAGCACACTCAAAGCAGCCCAAGTTACCACAGGTGGCAGCTTGTCCCTGGGCAGCATCTTGATATTCGTGGAAATCCAGCAGGCAGCCTGCCATTAAGGACCTTGGGCCTACCTGGTACTGCAAATGCTTCTGCCCAGGAAACTAAACCCACCACCCCACGTTCCTGGTTTCAGTTTCCAGACCTCCATGGGCACTCTCAAAGCAGCCCAAATTGGCACAGGTGGCAGCTTGTCCCTGGGCGGCATCTTGATATTCGTGGAAATCCAGCAGACTGCCGGCCCCATAGGGCCGTGGGCCTACCAGGTACTGACAAATGCTTCTGCCCGTGGAAAGAAAACCCACCACCCCACGTTCCTGGTCTCAGTTTGTAGAGCTCCATGGGCACTCTGAAAGCGGCACGAGTTGCAACAGGTGGCAGCTTGTCCCTGGGCGGCATCTTGATATTCGTGGAAATCCAGCGGGTAGCCGGACCATAAGAGTGGAGGCCCAATCTCGTACAGAGAAAGTCTTCTTCCCAGCAAAACCAAACCCACTACCCGACGTTCCAGGTCTCACTTTGCAGAGCTCCATGGGAACTCTCAAAGCAGCCCGAGTTGGCACAGGAGGCAGCTTGTACCTGGGCGGCATCTTGATATTCGTGGATATCCAGCCGGCAGCCTGCCCCTAAGGGCCGAGGGCCTACATAGTGCAGACAAATGCTTCTGCCCAGGAAAAAAAAACCCACCACCCCACGTTCCTGGTCTCAGTTTGCAGAGTTCCATGGGCACTCTCAATGTAGCCCGAGTTGGCACAGGAGGCAGTTTGTCCCTGGGCGGCATCTTGATATGCGTGGAAATCCAGCAGGCAGCCGTCCCCAAAGGGCCGAGGGCCTCCCTGGCACTGACAAAGGCTTCAGCCCGGGGAAACAAAACACACCACCCCACGTTCCTGGTCTCAGTTTCAAGATCACCGGGGGCACTCTCAAAGCAGCCCAAGTTGCCACAGGTGGCAGCTTGTCCCTGGGCTACATCTTGATATTCATGGAAATCCAGCAGTCTGCCTGCAATTATGGGCCGAGGGCCTACCTGGTACTGAGAAATGCTTCTTCCCGGGGAAACAAAACTCACAAGCCCACGTTCCTTGTCTCAGTTTGCAGAGCTCCATGGGCACTCTCAAAGCAGCCCAAGTTGGCACAGGTGGCAGCTTGTCCCTGGGCGGCATCTTGATATTCGTGGAAATCATGCTACCAGCCTGCCCCTAAGCAGCAAGGGCCTACCTGGTAATGACAAAGGCTTCTGCCCAGGAAAAAAAACTCAGCACCCCACGTTCCTGGTCTCAGGTTGCAGAGCTCCATGGGCACTCTCAAAGCAGCGCGAGTTGCAACAGGTGGCAGCTTGTCCCTGGGCGGCATCTTGATATTCGTGGAAACCCAGCAGGCTGCCGGCCCCAAAGGGGCCGAGGGCCTGCCTGCTACAGAAAAGGCTTCTGCCCGGGAAAACAAAACTCACCACCCCAGGTTCCTGGTCTCAGTTTGCAGAGCTCCGTGGGCACTCTCAAAGCAGCCCGAGTTGGCACAGGTGGCAGCTTGTCCCTGGGCAGCATCTTGATATTCGTGGAAATCCAGCAGGCAGCCGAGAACGAAGGGCCGAAGGCCTGCCTGCTACAGACAAAGGCTTCTGCCCGGGAAAACAAAACTCAGCACCCCACGTTCCTGGTCTCAGTTTGCAGAGCTCCATGGGCACTCTCAAAGCAGCGTGAGTTGCCACAGGTGGCAGCTTGTCCCTTGGCGGCATCTTCAGATTCGTGG
The DNA here is from genome assembly GCF_015832195.1 of Motacilla alba alba. Taxonomy (NCBI): domain Eukaryota; kingdom Metazoa; phylum Chordata; class Aves; order Passeriformes; family Motacillidae; genus Motacilla; species Motacilla alba. The sequence continues at coordinate 67,712 of NW_024037232.1, read as the reverse complement.
AAATCCAGCAAGCAGTCGCCCCCGAAAGGCCAAGGGCCGACCTGGCACTGCAAATGCTTCTGCCCAGGGAAACAAAACTCAGAACCCCACATTCCTGGTCTCAGTTTCCAGAGCTCCATGGGCACACTCAAAGCAGCCCGAGTTGGCACAGTGGGCAGCTTGTCCCTGGGTAGCATCTTGATATTCGTGGAAATCCAGCCGGCAGCCTACCCCTGAGGGCCGAGGGCCTACCTGGTACAGACAAAGGCTTCTGCCCCGGAAAATTAAACTCACCACACCACGTCCCTGGTCTCAGTTTGCAGAGCTCCATGGGCACACTCAACGCAGACCAAGTTGGCACAGGTGGCAGCTTGTCCCAGGGCAGCATCTTGATATTCGTGGAAATCCAGCAGGCAGCCGGCCCTGAATTCCGAGAGCCTACCTGGTACTGACAAATGCTTCTGCCCGGGGGAAAAAAACTCACCAAGGCAAGTTCCTGGTCTCAGTTTGCAGAGCTCCGTGGGCACTCTCAAAGCAGCCCGAGTTGGCACAGGTGGCAGCTTGTCCCTGGGCGGCATCTGGATATTCGTGGAAATCTTGCTGCCAGGCTGTCCCTAAGGAACACGGACCTACTTGGTACTGACAAAGGCTTCTGCCCGGGAAAACACAATTCACCACCCCACGTTCCTGGTTTCTGTTTGCAGAGCTCCATGGGTACTCTCAAAGCAGCCCGAGTTGTCACAGGTGGCAGCTTGTCCCTGGGAAGCATCTTGATATTCGTGGAAATTCAGCCGGCTGCCTGCCCCTGAGGAACAAGGGCCCTCCTGGTACTGACAAAGGCTTCTGCCGGGGAAACAAAACCCACCACACCACGTTCCACATCTCAGTTTGCAGAGCTCCATGGGCACTCTCAAAGCAGCGCGAGTTGGCTTAGGTGGCAGCTTGTCCCTGGGCGGAAACTTTATTTTCGTGGAAATCCTGGTGCCAGCCTCCCCCAAAGGGCCGAGGGCCTACCTGGTACTGCAAATGTTTCTGCCCGGGAAAACAAAACCCACAAACCCACGTTGCACATCTCAGTTTGAAGAACGCCGTGGGCACTCTCAAAGCAGCCCGAGTTAACACAGGTGGCAGAATATCCCTGAACAGCATCTTGATATTCGTGGAAATCCAGCAGGCATCCTGCCCGGAAGTTCCGAGAGCGTACCTGGTACTGCAAATGCTTCTGCCCGGGGAAAGAAAACTCACCAAGGCAAATTCCTGGTCTCACTTTGCAGAGCTCCATGGGCACTCTCAAAGCAGCCCAAGTTGTCACAGGTGGCAGCTTGTCCCTGGGCAGCATCTTGATATTCGTGGAAATCCAGCAGGCAGCCGGCCCTGAATTCCGAGAGCCTACCGGGTACTGCAAATGCTTCTGCCCGGAGAAAAAAAAACTCACCAAGGCAAGTTCCTGGTCTCAATTTGTAGAGCTCCGTGGGCACCCTCAAAGAAGCCCGAGTTGGCACAGGTGGCAGCTTGTCCCTGGGTGGCATCTTGATATTCGTGGAAATCCTGGTGCCAGCCTGACGATAAGGGCCGAGGGTCTACCTGGTACAGACAAAGGCTTCTGCCCGGGGAAACAAAACCCACCACCCCACGTTCCACATCTCAGTTTGAAGAGCTCCGTGGGCACTCTCAAAGCAGCCCGAGTTGGCACAGGTGGCAGCTTGTCCCAGGGTGGCATCTGGATATTCGTGGAAATCCAGCCGGCAGCCTGCCCCTGTGGAACAAGGGCCCAACTGGTACTGACAAAGGCATCTGCCCTGGAAAACAAAACCCAGCACCCCACGTTCCACATCTCAGTTTGCAGAGCTCCGTGGGCACCCGCAAAGCAGCCCGAGTTGGCACAGGTGGCAGCTTGTCCCTTGGCGAAATCTTCATTTTCGCGGAAATCCTGGTGCCAGCCTCCCCCTAAAGGCCGAGGGCCTACCTGGTACTGCAAATGTTTCTGCCTGGGAAAACAAAACCCACAAACCCACGTTCCTGGTCTCTGTTTGCAGAGCTCCGTGGGCACTCTCAAAGCAGCCCGAGTTGGCACAGGTGGCAGAATATCCCTGGGCCGCATCTTGATATTCGTGGAAATCTTGCTGCCAGGCTGTCCCTAAGGAACACGGGCCTACTTGGTACTGATAAAGGCTTCTGCCCGGGAAAACACAATTCACCACCCCACGTTCCTGGTTTCTGTTTGCAGAGCTCCATGGGTACTCTCAAAGCAGCCCGAGTTGTCACAGGTGGCAGCTTGTCCCTGGGCAGCATCTTGATATTCGTGGAAATTCAGCCGGCAGCCTGCCCCTGAGGAACAAGGGCCCTCCTGGTACTGACAAAGGCTTCTGCCGGGGAAACAAAACCCACCACACCACGTTCCACATCTCAGTTTGCAGAGCTCCATGGGCACTCTCAAAGCAGCGCGAGTTGGCTTAGGTGGCAGCTTGTCCCTGGGCGGAAACTTGATTTTCGTGGAAATCCTGGTGCCAGCCTCCCCCAAAGGGCCGAGGGCCTACCTGATTCTGAAAATATTTCTGCCCGGGAAAACAAAACCCACAAACCCACGTTGCACATCTCAGTTTGAAGAACGCCGTGGGCACTCTCAAAGCAGCCCGAGTTAACACAGGTGGCAGAATATCCCTGAACAGCATCTTGATATTCGTGGAAATCCAGCAGGCATCCGGCCCTGAAGTTCCGAGAGCCTACCTGGTACTGCAAATGCTTCTGCCCGGGGAAACAAAACTCACCAAGGCGAATTCCTGGTCTCACTTTGCAGAGCTCCATGGGCACTCTCAAAGCAGCCCGAGTTGTCACAGGTGGCAGCTTGTCCCTGGGCGGCATCTTGATATGCGTGGAAATCCAGCAGGCAGACGGCCTCTAAGGGCTGAGGGCCTACTTGGTACTGACAAAGGCTTCTGCTCGGGAAAACAAAACCCATATCCCCACATACTTTCTCTCAGTTTGAAGAGCTCCGTGGGCACTCTCAAAGCAGCCCGAGTTGGCACAGGTGGCAGCTTGTCCCTGGGCGGCATCTTGATATTCGTGGAAATCCTGCAGGCAGCCGCCCCCCAACGGCCAAGGGCCTACCTGGTACTGACAATGGCTTCTGCCCGGGAAAACAAAACCCAGCACTGCATGTTTCTGGTCTCAGTTTGCAAGGCACCATGGGCACTCTCAAAGCAGCCCGAATTGGCACAGGTGGCAGCTCCTCCGTGGGCAGTATCTTGATATTCGTGGAAATTCAGCAGGCAGACAGCCCTGAAGGACTGCGGGCCTACCTAGTACTGACAAATACTTCTGCCCGGGAAAACAAAACTCAGCACCCCATGGTCCTGGTCACAGTTTGCAGAGCTCCGTGGGCACTCTCAAAGCAGCCCGAGTTGGCACAGGTGGCAGCTTGTCCCTGGGTGGTATTTTGATATGCGTGGAAATCCAGCAGGCAGACTGCCTATAAGGGCTGAGGGCCTACTTGGTAATGACAAAGGCTTCTGCCCGGGAAAACAAAACCCATAACCCCAAATAATTTCTCTCAGTTTTCAGAGCTCCGCGGGCACCCTCAAAGCAGCGCGAGTTGGCACAAGTGGCAGCTTGTCCCTAGGTAGCATCTTGATATTCGTGGAAATCCAGCAGGCAGACAGCACTGAAGGACTGCGGGCCTACCTAGTACTGACAAATACTTCTGCCCGGGAAAACAAAATTCAGCACCCCACGGTCCTGGTCACAGTTTGCAGAGCTCCGTGGGCACTCCCAAAGCAGCGCGAGTTGGCACAGGTGGCAGCTTGTCCCTGGGCTCAAACTTGATTTTCGTGGAAATCCTGGTACCAGCCTCCCCCAAAGGGCCGAGGGCCTACCTGGTACTGGAAATGTTTCTGCCCCGGAAAACAAAACCCAGCACCCCATGTTTCTGGTCTCAGTTTGCAGAGCTCCATGGGCACTCTCAAAGCAGCGCGAGTTGGCACAGGTGGCAGAATATCCCTGGGCAGCATCTTGATATTCGGTGAAAATATGCTGCCAGGCTGTCCCTAAGGAACAAGGGGGTACTTGGTACTGACAAAGGCTTCTGCCCGGGAAAACAAAACCCAGCACCCCATGTTTCTGGCCTCAGTTTGCAGAGCACCATGGGCACTCTCAAAGCAGCACGAGTTGGCACAGGTGGCAGCTTGTCCCTGGGCAGCATCTTGATATTCGTGGAAATCCAGCAGGCTGCCTCCCCTTAAGGACCGAGGGCCTACCTGGCACTGCAAATGCTTCTGCCCGGAGAAACAAAACTCAGAATCCCAGGATCATGGTCTCAGTTTGCAGAGCTCCATGGGCACTCTCAAAGCAGCCGGAGTTGGCACAGGTGGCAGCTTGTCCCTGGGCAGCATCTTGATATTCGTGGAAATTCAGCCGGCAGCCTGCCCCTGAGTAACAAGGGCCCTCCTGGTACTGACAACGGCTTCTGCCCGGGCAAACAAAACCCACCACCCCACTTTCCACATCTCAGTTTGCAGAGCTCCGTGGGCACTCTCAAAGCAGCCCGAGTGGGCACAAGTGACAGTTTGTCCCTGGGCAGCATCTTGATATTCGTAGAAATCTTGCTGCCAGGCTGTCCCAAAGGAACAAGGGCCTACTTCGTACTGACAAAGGTTTCTGACCGGGAAAACAAAACTCATCAACGCACGTTCCTGGTCTCAGTTTGCAGAGTTCCATGGGCTCTCTCAAAGCAGCGCGAGTTGCAACAGGTGGCAGCTTGTCCCTGGGCGGCATCTTGGTATTCGTGGAAATACAGCAGGCTGCCGGCCCCAAAGGGCCGAGGGCCTAAATGGTAAAGAAAAAGGCTTCTGCCCGGGAAAACAAAACTCAGAACACAACGTTCCTGGTCTCGGTTTGCAGAGCTCCATGGGCACTCTCTAAGCAGCCCGAGTTGCCACAGGAGGCAGCTTGTCCCTGGGCAGCATCTTGATATTCGTGGAAATACAGCCGGCAGCCTGCCCCTGAGGAACCAGGGCCCGCCTGGTACTGACAAAGGCTTCTGCCCGGGGAAACACAACCCACCACCCCACGTTCCACATCTCAGTTTGCAGAGCTCCGTGGGCACTCTCAAAGCAGCGCGACTTGGCACAGGTGGCAGCTTGTCCCTGGGCGGAAACTGGATTTTCGTGGAAATCCTGGTGCCAGCCTCCCCCAAAGGGCCGAGGGCCTACCTGGTACTGCAAATGTTTCTGCCCGGGAAAACAAAACCCACAAACCCACGTTGCACATCTCAGTTTGAAGAACTCCGTGGGCACCCTCAAAGCAGCGCGAGTTGGCACAAGTGGCAGCTTGTCCCTGGGCAGCATCTTGATATTCATGGAAATTCAGCCGGCAGCCTGCTCCTGAGGAACAAGGGCCCTCCTGGTACTGACAAAGGCTTCTGCCTGGGGAAACAAAACCCACAAACCCACGTTCCACATCTCAGTTTGAAGAGCTCCGTGGGCACTCTCAAAGCAGCCCGAGTTGGCACAGGTGGCAGCTTGTCCCTGGGCGGCATCTTGATATTCGTGGAAATCCAGCAGGCTGCCTGCCCATAAGGACCAAGGGCCTATCTGCACTGCAAATGCTTCTGCCCGGAGAAACAAAACTCAGCACCCCAGGTTCATGGTCTCAGTTTGCAGAGCTCCATGGGCACTCTCAAAGCAGCCCGAGTTGGCACAGGTGGCAGCTTGTCCATGGGCAGCATCTTGATATTCGTTCAAATCCAGAAGGCTGACGGCCCCTAAGGAACAAGGGCCTACCTGGTACTGACAAAGGCTTCTGCCCGTGGAAACAAAACCCACCAACCCAAGTTCCTGGTCTCAGTTTGAAGAACTCCGTGGGCCCTCTCAAAGCAGCCCGAGTTTCCACAGGTGGCAGCTTGTCCCTGGGCAGCATCTTGATATTCATGGATATCCAGCGGGCAGCCGGCCCCGAATGGCCGAGGGCCGACCTGGTACTGACAAAGGCTTCTGCCCGCAGAAAAAAATCCTAACTCCCGACGTTCCTGGTCTCAGTTTGAAGAACTCCGTGGGCCCTCTCAAAGCAGCCCGAGTAGGCACAGGTGGCAGCTTGTCCCTGCACGGCATCTTGATATTCGTGGAAATCCTTCTGCCAGCCTGCCCCGAAGGGACAAGAGTCTACCTGCGAAAGACAAAGGCTTCTGCCCGGGGAAACAAAATTCGCCAACCCACGTTCCTGGTCTCAGTTTGCAGAGCTCCATGGGCACTCTCAAAGCAGCCCGAGTTGGCACAGGTGGCAGCTTGTCCCTGGGCAGCATCTTGATATTCGTGCAAATACAGAAGGCTGACGGCCCCTAAGGAACAAGGGCCTACCTGGTACTGACAAAGGGTTCTGCTCGTGAAACCAAAACCCACCAGCCCACGTTCCTGGTATCAGTTTGCAGAGCTCCGTGGGCACTCTCAAAGCAGCCCGAGTTGGCACAGGTGGCAGCTTGTCCCTGGGTGGCATCTTGATATTCGTGGAAATCCTGGGGCCAGCCTGCCCCGAAGGGCCGAGGGCCAACCTGGTACTGACAAAGGCTTCTGCCCGCAGAAAAAAAACCCACCACCCGACGTTCCAGGTCTCAGTAGGAAGAACTCCGTGGGCACTCTCAAAGCAGCGCGAGTAGGCACAGGTGGCAGCTTGTCCCTGCGCGGCATCTTGATATTCGTGGAAATCCTTCTGCCAGCCTGCCCCGAAGGGCTGAGGGCCTAAATGGCACTGACAAAGGCTTCTGCCCAGGGAAACAAAACCCACCACCCCACGGTCCTGGTCTCAGTTTGAAGAGTGCCGTGGGCACTCTCTAAGCAGCCCGAGTTGCCACAGGAGGCAGCTTGTCCCTGGGCGGCATCTTGATATTCGTGGAAATCCAGCAGGCAGCCAGCCCCGAAGGGCCGAGGGCCTACCTGTTACTGAGAGAGGCTTATGCCCGGGAAAACAAAACGTCACCACCCCACATTCCTGGTTTCTGTTTGCAGAGCTCCATGGGCACTCTGAAAGCAGCGCAAGTTGGCACAGGTGGCAGCTTGTCCCTGGGCGGCATCTTGATATTCGTGGAAATCCTGCAGGCAGATGGCCCCTAAGGAACAAGAGCCTACCAGGTACTGACAAAGGGCTCTGCCCGGGAAAACGAAACTCAGCACCCCAAGTTCCTAGTTTCTGTTTTCAGAGCTCCATGGGAACTCTCAAAGCAGCCCGAGTTGGCACAGGTGGCAGCTTGTCCCTGGGCAGCATCTTGATATTCGTGGAAATCCAGCAGGCTGCCTGCCCCGAAGGGCCGAGGGCCTACCTGGGACTGACAAAGGGCTCTGCCCGGGAAAACAAAACTCAGCACCCCACGGTCCCGGTTTCTGTTTGCTGAGCTCCATGGGCACTCTCAAAGCAGCCCGAGTTGGCACAGGTGGCAGCTTGTCCCTGGGCAGCATCTTGATATTCGTGGAAATCCTGGTGCCTGCCTGCCCCGAAGGGCCAAGGGACTACCTGGTACTGACAAAGGCTTCTGCCCGGGGAAACAAAATTCGCCAACCCACGTTCCTGGTCTCAGTTTGCAGAGCTCCATGGGCACTCTCAAAGCAGCCCGAGTTGGCACAGGTGGCAGCTTGTCCCTGGGCTGCATCTTGATATTCGTGGAAATCCAGCAGGCAGACGGCCCCTAAGGAACAAGAGCCTACCTGGTACTGACAAAGGGCTCTGCCCGGGAAAACAAAACTCAGGAACCAACGGTCCTGGTCTCAGTTTGCAGAGCTCCATGGGCACTCTCAAAGCAGCCCGAGTTGGCACAGGTGGCAGCTTGTCCCTGCGCGGCATCTTGATATTCGTGGAAATCCTGGGGCCAGCCTGCCCCGAAGGGCCAAGGGCCTACCTGGGACTTACAAAGGCTTCTGCCCGGGGAAACAAAACCCACCAACCCACGTTCCTGGTCTCAGTTTGAAGAGTTCCGTGGGCACTCTTAAAGCACCCCGAGTTGGCACAGGTGCCAGCTTGTCCCTGGGCAGCATCTTGATATTCGTGAAAATCCAGCAGGCAGACAGCCCCTAAGGAACAAGGGCCTACCTGGTACTGACAAAAGCTTCTGCCCGGGGAAACAAAGTCAGCAACCCACGGTCCTGGTCTCAGTTTGCAGAGCTCCATGGGCACTCTGAAAGCAGCGCAAGTTGGCACAGGTGGCAGCTTGTCCCTGGGCGGCATCTTGATATTCGTGGAAATCCAGCAGGAAGATGGCCCCTGAGGAAAAAGAGCCTACCTGGTACTGACAAAGGGCTCTCCGGGAAAACAAAACTCAGCACCCCACGTTCCTGGTTTCTCTTTGCAGAGCTCCATGGGCACTCTCAAAGCAGCCCGAGTTGGCACAGGTGGCAGCTTGTCCCTGCGCGGCATCTTGATATTCATGGAAATCCTTCTGCCATCCTGCCCCGAAGGGCCGAGGGCCTACCTGGAACGGACAAAGGCTTCTGCCTGGGGAAATAAAATTTGCCAACCCACGTTCCTGGTCTCAGTTTGCAGAGCTCCATGGGCACTCTCAAAGCAGCCCGAGTTGGCACACGTGGCAGCTTGTCCCTGGGCAGAATCTTGTTATTCATGGAAATCCAGCGGGCAGCCGGCCCCGAAGGGCCGAGTGCCCACCTAGTACTGACAAATACTTCTGCTCGGGAAAACAAAACTCAGCACCCCACGGTCCTGGTCTCAGTTTGAAGAACTCTGTGGGCACTCTCAAAGCAGCCGGAGTTGGCACAGGTGGCAGCTTGTCCCTGGGCAGCATCTTGATATTCATGGAAATCCTTCTGCCAGCCTGCCCCGAAGGGCCGAGGGCCTACCTGGAACGGACAAAGGCTTCTGCCTGGGGAAACAAAATTTGCCAACCCACGTTCCTGGTCTCAGTTTGCAGAGCTCCATGGGCACTCTCAAAGCAGCCCTAGTTGGCACAGGTGGCAGCTTGTCCCTGGGCAGAATCTTGTTATTCGTGGAAATCCAGCGGGCAGCCGGCCCCGAAGGGCCGAGTGCCCACCTAGTACTGACAAATACTTCTGCTCGGGAAAACAAAACTCAGCACCCCACGGTCCTGGTCTCAGTTTGAAGAACTCTGTGGGCACTCTCAAAGCAGCCGGAGTTGGCACAGGTGGCAGCTTGTCCCTGGGCAGCATCTTGATATTCGTGGAAATCCTGGTGCCTGCCTTCCCCGAAGGGCCAAGGGCCTACCTGGTACTGACAAAGGCTTCTGCCCAGGGAAACAAAATTCGCCAACGCACGTTCCTGGTCTCAGTTTGAAGAGCTCCATGGGCACTCTCAAAGCAGCCCGAGTTGGCACAGGTGGCAGCTTGTCCCTGGGCGGCATCTTGATATTCATGGAAATCCAGCAGGTAGACGGCCCCGAAGGAACAAGGGCCTACCTGGTACTGACAAAGGCTTCTGCCCGTGGAAACAAAACCCACCATCCCACGTTCCTGGTCTCAGTTTGAAGAACTCCGTGGGCACTCTCAAAGCAGCGCGAGTTGCCACAGGTGGCAGCTTGTCCCTGGGCGGCATCTTGATATTCGTGGAAATCCTGGTGCCAGCCTGCGCTTAAGGGCCGAAGGACTACATGGTACTGAGAGAGGCTTCGGCCCGGGGAAACAAAACCCACAAACCCACGGTCCTGGTCTCAGTTTGAAGAACTCCGTGGGCACTCTCAAAGCAGCCCGAGTTGGCACAGGTGGCAGCTTGTCCCTGGGCGGCATCTTGATATTCGTGGAAATCCAGCAGGCAGAAGGCCCCGAAGGGCCGAGTGCACACCTAGAACTGACAAAGGCTTCTGCCCGTGGAAAGAAAACCCACAAACCCACGTTCTTGGTCTCAGTTTGCAGAGATCCATGGGCACTCTCAAAGCAGCCTGAGTTGGCACAGGTGGCAGCTTGTCCCTGGGCGACATCTTGATATTCGTGGAAATCCAGCAGACAAACGGCCCCTAAGGGCCGAGGGCCTACCTGGTACTTACAAACGCTTCTGCGCGGGAAGAAAAATTCACCACCCCACGTTCCTGGTCTCAGTTGAAAAACTTCGTGGGCACACTCAAAGCAGCCCGAGTAGGCACAGGTGGCTGCTTGCCCATGGGCAGCATCTTGATATTCATGAAAATCCAGCAGGCAGACGGCCCTTAAGGAACAAGGGCCTACCTGGTACTGACAAAGGGCTCTGCCCGCGGAAACAAAACTCAGCACCCCACGTTCCTGGTATCTGTTTGCAGAGCTCCATGGGCACTCTCAAAGCAGCCCAAGTTGGCATAGGTGGCAGCTTGTCCCTGGGCGGCATCTTGATATTCGTGGAAATCCTGGTACCAGGCTGCCCCGATGGGCCAAGGGCCAACATGGTACAGTCAAATGGCTCTGCCCGGGAAAACAAAACCCATAACCCCACGTTCCTGGTTTGTGTTTGCAGAGCTCCATGGGCACTCTCAAAGCAGCCCGAGTAGGCACAGGTGGCAGCTTGTCCCTGGGCAGCATCTTGATATTCGTGGAAATCCTGCTGCCAGCCTGCCCCTAAGGAACAAGAGCCTACCTGGTACTGACAAAGGGCTATGCCTGTGAAAACAATACTCAGCACCCCACGTTCCTGGTCTCAGTTTGCAGAGCTCCAGTGGCACTCTCAAAGCAGCCCGAGTAGGCACAGGTGGCAGCTTCTCCCTGGGCGGCATCTTGATATTCGTGGAAATCCTTGTACCAGCCTGCCCCGAAGGGCCAAGAGCCTACCTGGTACTGACAAAGGGCTCTGCCCGGGAAAACAAAACCCATAACCCCACGTTCCTGGTTTCAGTTTGAACAGTTCCGTGGGCACTCTCGAAGAAGCATGAGTTGCCACAGGTGGCAGCTTGTCCCTGGGCGGCATCTTGATATTCGTGGAAATCCAGCAGGCAGACCGCCCCGAAGGGCCGAGGGCACACCTAGAACTGAAAAAGTCTTCTGCCCGTGGAAACAAAACCTACAAACCCCCGTTCCTGGTCTCAGTTTGCAGAGATCCATGGGCACTCTCAACGCAGCCCGAGTTGTCACAGGTGGCTGCTTGTCCCTGGGAGACATCTTGATATTCGTGGAAATCCAGCAGGCAAACAGCCCGTAAGGGCCGAGGGCCTACCTGGTACTGACAAATGCTTCTGCCCAGGGAAACAAAATTCACAAACCCACGTTCCTGGTCTCAGTTTGCAGAGCTCCGTCGGCACTCTCAATAAAACCCGAGTTGGCACAGGTGGCAGCTTGTCCCTGGACAGCATCTTGATATTCGTGGAAATCCTGGTACCAGCCTGCCCCGAAGGGCCAAGGGCCTACATGGTACTGAAAAAGGCTTCTGCCCGGGGAATCAAAATACACCAATCCGGGTTCCTGGTCTCAGTTTGCAGAGCTCCGTGGGCACTCTCAAAGCAGCCCGAGTTGGCACAGTTGGCAGCTACTCTCTGGGCGGCATCTTGATATTCATGGAAACAAGCAGGCTGTCTGCCCTTAAGGACCAATACCTTCCTGATACTGCAAATGCTTCTGCCCAGGGAAAAAAAAACTCAGCACCCCACGGTCCTGGTCTCAGTTCGCAGAGCTCCATGGGCACTCTCAAAGCAGCCCAAGTTGGACGAGGTGGCAGCTTGTCCCTGGGCAGCATCTTGATATTCGTGGAAATCCAGCAGGCAGCCTGCCCCTAAGGAACAAGGGCCTACCTGGTACTGACAAATGCTTCTGACCCGGGAAACAAAATTCTCAAACCCACGTTCCTGGTCTCTATTTGCAGAGCTCCGTGGGCACTCTCAAAGCAGCCCGAGTTGCCACAGGTGGCAGCTTATCCCTGCGCGGCATTTTGATATTCGTAGAAATCCTTCTGCCAGCCGTCCCCGAAGGGCCAAGGGCCTACCTGGTACTGCAAATGCCTCTGCCTGGGGAAACAAAACCCACAAACCCACGTTCCTGGTCTCAGTTTGCAGAGCTCGATGGGCACTCTCAAAGCAGCCCGAGTTGGCACAGGTGGCAGCTTGTCCTTGGGCGGCATCTTGATATTCGTGGAAATCCAGCAGGCAGACGGCCCCTAAGGAACAAGAGCCTACCTGGTACTGACAAAGGGCTCTGCCCGGGAAAACAAAACCCATAACCCCACGTTCCTGGTTTCTGTTTGCAAGCTCCATGGGCACTCTCAAAGCAGCGTGAGTTGGCACAGGTGGCAGCTTGTCCTTGCGCGGCATCTTGATATTCGAGGAAATCCTTCTGTCAGCCTTCCCCGAAGGACCGACGGCCTACCTGGTATTGACAAATGCTTCTGCCCGGGGAAACAAAACCCACCACCCCACGTTCCTGGTCTCAGTTGTAAGAAATCCGTGGGCACACTCAAAGCAGCCCGAGTTGGCACAGGTGGCAGCTTGTCCCTGGGCAGCATCTTGATATTCGTGGAAATCCTGCTGCCAGCCTGCCCCTAAGGAACAAGAGCCTACCTGGTACTGACAAAGGGCTATGCCTGTGAAAACAATACTCAGCACCCCACGTTCCTGGTCTCAGTTTGCAGAGCTCCAGTGGCACTCTCAAAGCAGCCCGAGTAGGCACAGGTGGCAGCTTCTCCCTGGGCGGCATCTTGATATTCGTGGAAATCCTTGTACCAGCCTGCCCCGAAGGGCCAAGAGCCTACCTGGTACTGACAAAGGGCTCTGCCCGGGAAAACAAAACCCATAACCCCACGTTCCTGGTTTCAGTTTGAACAGTTCCGTGGGCACTCTCGAAGAAGCATGAGTTGCCACAGGTGGCAGCTTGTCCCTGGGCGGCATCTTGATATTCGTGGAAATCCAGCAGGCAGACCGCCCCGAAGGGCCGAGGGCACACCTAGAACTGAAAAAGTCTTCTGCCCGTGGAAACAAAACCTACAAACCCCCGTTCCTGGTCTCAGTTTGCAGAGATCCATGGGCACTCTCAACGCAGCCCGAGTTGTCACAGGTGGCTGCTTGTCCCTGGGAGATATCTTGATATTCGTGGAAATCCAGCAGGCAAACAGCCCGTAAGGGCCGAGGGCCTACCTGGTACTGACAAATGCTTCTGCCCAGGGAAACAAAATTCACAAACCCACGTTCCTGGTCTCAGTTTGCAGAGCTCCGTCGGCACTCTCAATAAAACCCGAGTTGGCACAGGTGGCAGCTTGTCCCTGGACAGCATCTTGATATTCGTGGAAATCCTGGTACCAGCCTGCCCCGAAGGGCCAAGGGCCTACATGGTACTGAAAAAGGCTTCTGCCCGGGGAATCAAAATACACCAATCCGGGTTCCTGGTCTCAGTTTGCAGAGCTCCGTGGGCACTCTCAAAGCAGCCCGAGTTGGCACAGTTGGCAGCTACTCTCTGGGCGGCATCTTGATATTCATGGAAACAAGCAGGCTGTCTGCCCTTAAGGACCAATACCTTCCTGATACTGCAAATGCTTCTGCCCAGGGAAAAAAAAACTCAGCACCCCACGGTCCTGGTCTCAGTTCGCAGAGCTCCATGGGCACTCTCAAAGCAGCCCAAGTTGGACGAGGTGGCAGCTTGTCCCTGGGCAGCATCTTGATATTCGTGGAAATCCAGCAGGCAGCCTGCCCCTAAGGAACAAGGGCCTACCTGGTACTGACAAATGCTTCTGACCCGGGAAACAAAATTCTCAAACCCACGTTCCTGGTCTCTATTTGCAGAGCTCCGTGGGCACTCTCAAAGCAGCCCGAGTTGCCACAGGTGGCAGCTTATCCCTGCGCGGCATTTTGATATTCGTAGAAATCCTTCTGCCAGCCGTCCCCGAAGGGCCAAGGGCCTACCTGGTACTGCAAATGCCTCTGCCTGGGGAAACAAAACCCACAAACCCACGTTCCTGGTCTCAGTTTGCAGAGCTCGATGGGCACTCTCAAAGCAGCCCGAGTTGGCACAGGTGGCAGCTTGTCCTTGGGCGGCATCTTGATATTCGTGGAAATCCAGCAGGCAGACGGCCCCTAAGGAACAAGAGCCTACCTGGTACTGACAAAGGGCTCTGCCCGGGAAAACAAAACCCATAACCCCACGTTCCTGGTTTCTGTTTGCAAGCTCCATGGGCACTCTCAAAGCAGCGTGAGTTGGCACAGGTGGCAGCTTGTCCTTGCGCGGCATCTTGATATTCGAGGAAATCCTTCTGTCAGCCTTCCCCGAAGGACCGACGGCCTACCTGGTATTGACAAATGCTTCTGCCCGGGGAAACAAAACCCACCACCCCACGTTCCTGGTCTCAGTTGTAAGAAATCCGTGGGCACACTCAAAGCAGCCCGAGTTGGCACAGGTGGCAGCTTGTCCCTGGGCAGCATCTTGATATTCGTGGAAATCCAGCAGGCAGACGGACCCTAAGGAACAAGAGCCTACCTGGTACTGACAATGGGCTCTGCCCGGGAAAACAAAACTCAGCACCCCACGGTCCTGGTTTCTGTTTGCAGAGCTCCATGGGCACTCTCAAAGCAGCCCGAGTTGGCACAGGTGGCAGCTTGTCCCTGCGCGGCATCTTGATATTCGTGGAAATCTTGCTGCCAAGCTGCCCCGAAGGGCCGAGGGCCTACATGATACTGACAAAGGCTTCTGCCCATGGAAACAAAACCCACCACCTCACGTTCCTGGCCTCAGTTGGAAGAACTCCGTGGGCCCTCTCAAAGCAGCCTGAGTTGGCACAGGTGGCAGCTTGTCCCTGTGTGGCATCTTGATATTCGTGGAAATCCTGGTGCCAGCGTGCCCCTAAGGTCCGAGGGCCTACCTGGTACTGGAAATGCTTCTGCCTGGGGGAACAAAACCCACCACCCCACGTTCCTGGTCTCAGTTTGCAGAGCTCCGTGAGCACTCTCAAAGCAGCCAGAGTTGGCACAGTTGGCAGCTACTCTCTGGGCGGCATCTTGATATTCATGGAAACAAGCAGGCTGTCTGCCCTTAAGGACCAAGACCTTCCTGATACAGCAAATGCTTCTGCCCGGGGAAAAAAAAACTCAGCACCCCACGGTCCTGGTCTCAGTTTGCAGAGCTCCATGGGCACTCTCAAAGCAGCCCGAGTAGGCACAGGTGGCAGCTTGTCCCTGGGCGGCATCTTGATATTCGTGGACATCCAGCAGGCAGACGGCCCCTAAGGAACCAGAGGCTACCTGGTACAGACAAAGGGCTCTGCCCGGGAAAACAAAACCCATAGGCCCACGTTCCTGGTTTCTGTTTGCAGAAATCCATGGCACACTCAAAGCCGCCTGAGTTGGTACAGGTGGCGGCTTGTCCCTGCGCGGCATCTTGATATTCGTGGAAATCCTGGTGCCAGCCTGCCCCGAATGGCCGAGGTCCTACCTGGTACATATAAAGGTTTCTGCCCGCGGAAACAAAACTCAGCACCCCACGTTCCTGGTCTCAGTTTGCAGAGCACCATGGGCACTCTCAGAGCAGCGCGAGTTGGCACAGGTGGCAGCATGTCCCTGGGCGGCATCTTGATATCCGTGAAATCCAGCAGGCAGCCTGCCCTTAAGGGTCGAAGGACTACCTGGCACTGACAAAGGCTTCTGCCCGGGGAAACAAAACTCAGCACCCCACGTTCCTCGTCTCAGTTGGAAGAGCTCCGTGGGCCCTCTCAAAGCAGACCGAATTGGCACCGGTGGCAGCTTGTTCCTGCGCGGCATCTTGATGTTCTTGGAAATCTTTCTGCCAGCCTGCCCCGAAGGGCTGAGGGCCCACATGGCGCTGCAAATGCTTCTGCCTGGGGAAACAAAACCCACAAACCCACGGTCCTGGTCTCAGTTTGCAGTGCTCTGTGGGCACTCTCAAAGCAGCCCGAGTAGGCACAGGTGGCAGCGTGTCCCTGGGCGGCATCTTGATATTCGTGGAAATCCTTCTGCCAGCCTGCCTTTAAGGGCCGAGGGACTACGAGGCACTGACAAAGGCTTCTGTCCCGGGAAACAAAACCCATAACCCCACGTTCCTGGTCTCTGTTTGCAGTGCTCCATGGGCACGCTCAAAGCAGCCCGAGTTGGCACAGGTGGCAGCTTGTCCCTGGGCTGCATCTTGATATTCATGGAAATCCAGCGGGCAGCCGGCCCCGAAGGGCCAAGGGCCTACCTAATACTGACAAATACTTCTGCTCAGGAAAACAAAACTCAGCACACCACGGTCCTGGTCTCATTTTTCAGAGCTCCATGGGCACTCTCAAAGCAGCCCGAGTTGGACGAGGTGGCAGCTTGTCCCTGGGCAGCATCTTGATATTCGTGGAAATCCAGCAGGCAGACGGCCCCTTAGGGCCTAGGGCCTACCTAGGACTGACAAATATTTCTGCTCGGGAAAACAAATCACAGCGCCCCACGGTCCTGGTCTCAGTTTGCAGAGCTCCATGGGCCCTCTCATAGCAGCCCGAGTAGGCACAGGTGGCAGCTTGTCCCTGTGTGGCATCTTGATATTCGTGGAAATCCTGGTGCCAGCGTGCCCCTATGATCCGAGGGCCTACATGGTACTGACAATGGCTTCTGCCTGGGGAAACAATACCCACCACCCCACGTTCATGGTCTCAGTTTCCAGAGCTCCGTGGGCACTCTCAAAGCAGCCCGAGTTGGCACAGGTGGCAGCTTGTCCCTGGGCAGCATCTTGATATTCGTGGAAATCCAGCAGGCAGACGGACCCTAAGGAACAAGGGCCTACCTGGTACTGACAAAGGGCTCTTCCCAGGAAAACAAAACCCATAACCCTACCTTCCTGGCCTCAGTATGCAGAGCTCCGTGGGCACTCTCAAAGCAGCGTGAGTTGGCACAGGTGGCAGCTTGTCCCTGCGCGGCATCTTGATATTCGTGGACATCCAGCAGGCAGACGGCCCCTAAGGAACCAGAGGCTACCTGGTACAGACAAAGGGCTCTGCCCGGGAAAACAAAACCCATAGGCCCACGTTCCTGGTTTCTGTTTGCAGAAATCCATGGCACACTCAAAGCCGCCTGAGTTGGTACAGGTGGCGGCTTGTCCCTGCGCGGCATCTTGATATTCGTGGAAATCCTGGTGCCAGCCTGCCCCGAATGGCCGAGGTCCTACCTGGTACATATAAAGGTTTCTGCCCGCGGAAACAAAACTCAGCACCCCACGTTCCTGGTCTCAGTTTGCAGAGCACCATGGGCACTCTCAGAGCAGCGCGAGTTGGCACAGGTGGCAGCATGTCCCTGGGCGGCATCTTGATATCCGTGAAATCCAGCAGGCAGCCTGCCCTTAAGGGTCGAAGGACTACCTGGCACTGACAAAGGCTTCTGCCCGGGGAAACAAAACTCAGCACCCCACGTTCCTCGTCTCAGTTGGAAGAGCTCCGTGGGCCCTCTCAAAGCAGACCGAATTGGCACCGGTGGCAGCTTGTTCCTGCGCGGCATCTTGATGTTCTTGGAAATCTTTCTGCCAGCCTGCCCCGAAGGGCTGAGGGCCCACATGGCGCTGCAAATGCTTCTGCCTGGGGAAACAAAACCCACAAACCCACGGTCCTGGTCTCAGTTTGCAGTGCTCTGTGGGCACTCTCAAAGCAGCCCGAGTAGGCACAGGTGGCAGCGTGTCCCTGGGCGGCATCTTGATATTCGTGGAAATCCTTCTGCCAGCCTGCCTTTAAGGGCCGAGGGACTACGAGGCACTGACAAAGGCTTCTGTCCCGGGAAACAAAACCCATAACCCCACGTTCCTGGTCTCTGTTTGCAGTGCTCCATGGGCACGCTCAAAGCAGCCCGAGTTGGCACAGGTGGCAGCTTGTCCCTGGGCTGCATCTTGATATTCATGGAAATCCAGCGGGCAGCCGGCCCCGAAGGGCCAAGGGCCTACCTAATACTGACAAATACTTCTGCTCAGGAAAACAAAACTCAGCACACCACGGTCCTGGTCTCATTTTTCAGAGCTCCATGGGCACTCTCAAAGCAGCCCGAGTTGGACGAGGTGGCAGCTTGTCCCTGGGCAGCATCTTGATATTCGTGGAAATCCAGCAGGCAGACGGCCCCTTAGGGCCTAGGGCCTACCTAGGACTGACAAATATTTCTGCTCGGGAAAACAAATCACAGCGCCCCACGGTCCTGGTCTCAGTTTGCAGAGCTCCATGGGCCCTCTCATAGCAGCCCGAGTAGGCACAGGTGGCAGCTTGTCCCTGTGTGGCATCTTGATATTCGTGGAAATCCTGGTGCCAGCGTGCCCCTATGATCCGAGGGCCTACATGGTACTGACAATGGCTTCTGCCTGGGGAAACAATACCCACCACCCCACGTTCATGGTCTCAGTTTCCAGAGCTCCGTGGGCACTCTCAAAGCAGCCCGAGTTGGCACAGGTGGCAGCTTGTCCCTGGGCAGCATCTTGATATTCGTGGAAATCCAGCAGGCAGACGGACCCTAAGGAACAAGGGCCTACCTGGTACTGACAAAGGGCTCTTCCCAGGAAAACAAAACCCATAACCCTACCTTCCTGGCCTCAGTATGCAGAGCTCCGTGGGCACTCTCAAAGCAGCGTGAGTTGGCACAGGTGGCAGCTTGTCCCTGCGCGGCATCTTGATATTCGTGGAAATCCAGCAGGCAGACGGCCACGAAGGGCTGACGGCCTACCTGGTACTGACAATGCTTCTGCCTGGGGAAACAAAACCCATAACCCCACGTTCCTGGTGTCAGTTTGAAGAGCTCCGTGGGCACTCTCAAAGCAGCCCGAGTTGGCACAGGTGGAACCTTTCCCTGGGCAGCATCTTGATATTCGTGGAAATCCAGCAGGCAGAAGGCCTCTAAAGAACAAGAGCCTACCTGGTACTGACAAAGGCTTCTGCCCGGGAAAACAAAACTCAGCACCCCACGTTAATGGTCTCAGTTTGAAGAGCTCCGTGGGCAGTCTCAAAGCAGCCCGAGTTGGCACAGGTGGCAGCTTGTCCCTGGGCAGCATCTAGATATTCGTGGAAATCCAGCAGGCAGTCGACCCCTAACGAGCCAGGGCCTACCTGGTACTGACAAATGCTTCTGCCCAGGAAAACAAAATTCACAAACCCACGTTCCTGGTCTCACTTTGCGGAGCTCTGTGGGCACTCTCAAAGCAGCCCGAGTTGGCACAGGTGGCAGCTTGTCCCTGGGCAGCATCTTGATATTCGTGGAAATCCTTATGCCAGCCTGCCCCTAAGGAACAAGGGCCTACCTTGTACAGACTAATACTTCTGCATGGGAAAACAAAATTCAGCACCCCTCTGTCCTGGTCTCAGTTTGCAGAGCTCCATGGGCACTCTGAAGGTAGCGCAAGTTGGCACAGGTGGCAGCTTGTCCCTGCGCGGCATCTTGATATTCGTGGAAATCCTGGTGCCAGCCAGCCCCTTAGGGCCGAGGGCCTACATGGTACTGACAAAGGCTTCTGCCCGCAGAAACAAAACCCACCACCCCACGTTCCTGGTCTCAGTTTGCAGAGCTCCATGGGCACTCTCTAAGCAGCACGAGTTGGCACAGGTGGAAGCTTGTCCCTGGGCAGCATCTTGATATTCGTGGAAATCCAGCAGGCAGACGGCCACTAAGGAACAAGAGCCTACGTGGTAATGACAAAGGGCTCTGCCCGAGAAAAAAAAACTCAGCACCCAACGTTCCTGGTTTCTGTTTGCAAAGCTCCATGGGCACTCTCAAAGAAGCCCGAGTTTGTACAGGTGGCAGCTTGTCCCTGCGTGGAATCTTGATATTTGTAGAAATCCTGGTGACAGCCTGCCCCGAAGGGCCAAGGGCCTACCTGGTACTGACAAAGGCTTCTGCTAGGGGAAACAATATTCGCCAACCCACGTTCCTGGTCTCAGTTTGCAGAGTTCCATGGGTACTCTCAAAACAACCCGAGTTGTTACAGGTGCCAGCTTGTCTCTGGGCGGCATCTTGATATTCGTGGAAATCCAGCAGGCAGACGGCCCCTAAGGAAAAAGGGCCTACCTGGTACTGAGAAAAGCTTCTGCCCAGTAAAAAAAACCCTCCACCCCACGTTCCTGGTCTCAGTTTGAAGGAGTCCGTGGGCACTCTCAAAGCAGCCCGAGTTGGCACAGGTGGCAGCTTGTCCCTGTGCGGCATCTTGATATTCGTGGAAATCTTTCTGCCAGCGTGCCCCGAAGTGCCGAGGGCCTACATGGTACTGACAAAGGCTTCTGCCCGGGGAAACAAAACCCACCACCCCACGTTAATGGTCTCAGTTTGAAGAGCTCCATGGGCAGTCTCAAAGCAGCGTGAGTTGGCACAGGTGGCAGCTTGTCCCTGGGCAGCATCTTGATATTCGTGGAAATCGAGCAGGTAGCCGGCCCCGAAGAGCCGAGGGCCTACATAGTACGGACAAATACTTCTGCTTGGGAAAACAAAACCCACCACAACACGTTCCTGGTCTCAGTTTGAAGGACTCCGTAGGCACTCTCAAAGCAGCCCGACTTGGCACAGGTGGCAGCTTGTCCCTGGGCAGCATCTTGATATTCATGGAAATCCAGCAGGCAGACGGCCCCTTAGGGCCAAGGACCTACCTGCTATTGATAAAGGCTTCTGCCCGGAAAAAAATACCCACCACCCCACGTTCCTGGTCTCAGTTTGAAGGACTCCGTCGGCACTCTCAAAGCAGGGAGTTGGCACAGGTGGCAGCTTGTCCCTGGGCGGCATCTTGTTATTCGTGGAAATCCTGCTGCCAGCCTGCCCCTAAGGAACAAGGGCCTACCTAGTACTGACAAATACTTCTGCTCGGGAAAACAAAACTCAGCACCCCACGTTCCTGGTTTCTGTTTGAAAAGCTCCGTGGGCACTCTCAAAGCAGCCCGAGTTGGCACAGGTGGCAGCTTGTCCCTGGGCAGCATCTTGATATTCGTGGAAATCCTGGAACCAGCCTGCCCTGAAGGCCCGAGGGACTACGTGGCACTGACAAAGGCTTCTGCCCGTGGAAACAAAACCCAGCCACCCACGTTCCTGGTCTCAATTTGAAGAGTTCCGTGGGCACTCTCAAAGCAGCCTGAGTTGGCACAGGTGGCAGCTTGTCCCTGGGCGGCATCTTGATATTCGTGGAAATCCTGGTGCCAGCCTGCCCTTAAGGGCCGAGGGACTACGTGGCACTGACAAAGGCTTCTGCCCGTGGAAACAAAACCCACCACCCCACGTTCCTGGTCTCAGTTGGAAGAGTTCCGTGGGCACTCTCAAAGCAGCCCGAGTTGGCACAGGTGGCAGCTTGTCCCTTGGCGGCATCTTGATATTTGTGGAAATCCTTCTGCCAGCGTGCCCCTAAGGGCGGAGGTCCTACATGGTACTGATAAAGGCTTCTGCACGGGAAAAAAAATTCACCACCCCATGTTCCTGGTCTCAGTTGGAAGAACTCCGTGGGCACTCTCAAAGCAGCCCGAGTAGGCACAGGTGGCAGCTTGTCCCTCGGCAGCATCTTGATACTCGTGGAAATCCAGCAGGCAGCCGGCCCCTAAGGACCAAGGCCCTACCTGGTACTGACAAAGGCTTCTACCTGGGGAAACAAAACCCACCAACCCACGTTCCAGGTCTCAGTTTGCAGAGCTCCGTGGGCACTGTCAAAGCAGCCCGAGTTGCCACAGGTGGCAGCTTGTCCCTGGGCAGCATCTTGATATTCGTGCAAATCCAGCGGGTAGCCGGCCCCGAAGGGCCGAGGGCCTACATGGTACGGATAAAGGCTTCTGCCTGGGGAAACAAAACCCACCACCCCACGTTCCTGGTCTCAGTTGGAAGAGCTCCGTGGGCACTCTCAAAGCAGCCTGAGTTGGTACAGGTGGCAGCTTGTCCCTCGGCAGCATCTTGATATTCGTGGAAATCCAGCAGGCAGCCTGCCCCTAAGGAACAAGGGCCTACCTTGTACAGACAAATACTTCTGCTCGGGAAAACAATACTCAGCACCCCACGTTCCTGGTCTCAGTTTGCAGAGCTCCATGGGCACTCTGAAGGCAGCCCAAATTGGCACTGGTGGCAGCTTGTCCCTGGACGGCATCTTGATATTCGTGGAAATTCTGGTACCAGCCTGCCCTTAAGGGCTGAGGGACTACCTGGCACAGACAAAGGCTTCTCCCCGTGGAAACAAAACCCACCTCCCCACGCTCCTGGTCTCAGTTTGAAGAGTTTTGTGGGAACTCTCAAAGCAGCCAGAGTTGGCACAGGTGGCAGCTTGTCCCTGCGCAGCATCTTGATATTCGTGGAAATCCTTCTTCCAGCCGGCCCCGAAGGGCCAAGGGCCTACCTGGTACTGACAAAGGCTTCTGCCTAGGGAAAAAAAATTCGCCGACCCACGATCCAAGTCTCAGTTTGCAGAGCTCCATGGGCACTCTCAAAGCAGCACGAGTTGGTACTGGTGGCAGCTTGTCTCTGGGCGTCATTTGATATTCATGGAAATCCAGCAGGCAGACGGCCCCTAAGGAACAAGGGCCTACCTTGTACAGACAAATACTTCTGCTCGGGAAAACAAAACTCAGCACCCCACGTTCCTGGTCTCAGTTTTTAGAGCTCCATGGGCACTCTGAAAGCAGCGCAAGTTGGCACAGGTGGCAGCTTGTCCCTGGGCGGCATCTTGATATTCGTGGAAATCCTGGTGCCAGCCTGCCCCGAAAGGGCCGAGGGCCGACCTAGTACTGACAAATACTTCTGCTCAGGAAAACAAAACCCACCACCCCTCATTCCTGGTCTCAGTTTGCAGAGCTCCATGGGCACTCTCAAAGCAGCCCGAGTTGGCACAGGTGGCAGCTTGTCCCTGCGCGGCATCTTGATATTCGTGGAAATCCGGGTGCCAGCCTGCCCCGAAGGGCCGAGGGCCTACATGGTACTGACAAAGGCTTCTGCCCGGGGAAACAAAACTCTGCACCCCACGTTCCTGGTCTCAGTTGGAAGAACTCCGTGGGCCCTCTCAAAGCAGCCCGAGTTGGCACAGGTGGCAGCTTGTCCCTGGGCGGCATCTTGATATTCGTGGAAATCCTGGTACCAGCCAGCCCTTAAGATCTGAGGGACTACCTGGCACTGACAAAGGCTTCTGCCAGGGGAAACCAAACCCACCTCCCCACGCTCCTGGTATCAGTTTGAAGAGTTTTGTGGGCACTCTCAAAGCAGCCAGAGTTGGCACAGGTGGCAGCTTGTCCCTGCGCGGCATCTTGATATTCGTGGAAATCCTTCTGCCAGCCTGCCCCGAAGGGCCAAGGGCCTACCTGGTACTGACAAAGGCTTCTGCCTAGGGAAAAAAAATTCGCCAACCCACGTTCCAGGTCTCAGTTTGCAGAGCTCCATGGGCACTCTCAAAGCAGCCCGAGTTGGCACAGGTGGCAGCTTGTCTCTGGGCGTCATTTGATATTCATGGAAATCCAGCAGGCAGACGGCCCCTAAGGAACAAGGGCCTACCTGGTACTGACAAAGGCTTCTTCTTGGAAAAGAAAACCCACCACTCCACGTTCCTGGTCTCAGTTTGAAGGACTCCGTGGGCACTCTCAAAGCAGCCCGAGTTGGAACAGGTGGCAGCTTGTCCCTGGGCAGCATCTTCATATTCGCGGAAATCCAGCAGTCAGACGGCCCCTAAGGAACAAGAGCCTACCTGGTACTGACAAAGGGCTCTGCCCGGGAAAACCAAACACATAACCCCACGTTCCTGGTTTCTGTTTGCAGAGCACCATGGGCACTCTCAAAGCAGCGTGAGTTGGCACAGGTGGCAGCTTGTCCGTGGGCAGCATCTTGATATTCATGGAAATCCAGCGGGCAGCCGGCCCCGAAGGGCCGAGGGCCTACCTAGGACTGACAAATACTTCTGCTCGGGAAAACAAAACTCAGCACCCCACGTTCCTGGTCTCAGTTTGCAGAGCTCCGGGGGCACTCTCAAAGCAGCACGAGTTGGCACAGGTGGCAGCTTGTCCCTGGGGGGCATCTTGATATTCGTGGAAATCCTGGTGCCAGCCTGCCCCGAAGGGCAAAGGGCCTACCTGGTACTGACAAAAGCTTCTGCCCGGGGAAACAAAACTAAGCACCCCACGTTCCTGGTCTCAGTTTGCAGAGCTCCGTGGGCACTCTCAAAGCAGCACGAGTTGGCACAGGTGGCAGCTTGTCCCTGGGCAGCATCTTGATATTCGTGGAAATCCAGCAGGCAGACGGCCCCTAAGGAACAAGAGCCTGCCTGGTACTGACAAAGGGCTCTGCCCGGGAAAACAAAACCCACCACCCCACGTTGCCGGTTTCTGTTTGCAGAGCTACATGGACACTCTCAAAGCAGCCCGAGTTGGCACAGGTGGCAGCTTGTCCCAGGGCAGTATCTTGATATTCGTGGAAATCCAGCAGGGAGACGGCCCAGAAGGGCCGACGGCAGACCTGGTACAGACAAACGCTACTATCCAGGGAAAAAAAATTCACAAACCCACGTTCCTGGCCTCAGTTTGCAGAGCTCCGTGGGCACTCTCTAAGCAGCACGAGTTGGCACAGGTGGCAGCTTGTCCCTGGGCAGCATCTTGATATTCATGGAAATCTAGCAGGCAGACGGCCCCTTAAGGCCAAGGGCCTACCTGGTACTGACAAAGGCTTCTGCCCGGGGAAACAAAACCCACCACCCCACGTTCCTGGTCTCAGTTTGAAGGACTCCGTGGGCACTCTCAAAGCAGCATGAGTTGGCACAGGTGGCAGCTTGTCCCTGCGCGGCATCTTGATATTCATGGAAATCCTGGTGCCAGCCTGCCCCGAAAGGCGGAGGGCCTACCTGGTACTGACAAAGGCTTCTGCGTGGGGAAACAAAACCCATAACCCCACGTTCCTGGTTTTTGTTAGCAGAGCTCCATGGGCACTCTCAAAGCAGCGTGAGTTCGCACAGGTGGCAGCTTGTCCCTGCGCGGCATCTTGATATTCGTGGAAATCCAGCAGGCAGCGTAACACTAAGGAACAAGAGCCTACCTGGTACTGACAATGGGCTCAGCCCGGGAAAACAAACCCATAACCCCACGTTCCTGGTTTCAGTTTGCAGAGCTCCGTGGGCACTCTCAAAGCAGCCCTAGTAGGCACAGGTGGCAGCTTGTCCCTGGGCGGCATCTTGTTATTCCTGGAAATCCTGGTGCCAGCCTGCCCCTAAGGGCCGAGGGACTACCTGGTACTGACAGAGCTTCTTCCCGGGGAAACAGAATTCGCCAGCCCACGTTCCTGGTCTCAGTTTGCAGAGCTCCATGGGAACTCTCCAAGCAGCCCGAGTTGGCACAGGTGGCAGCTTGTCCCTGGGCAGCATCTTGATATTCATGGAAATCAAGCAGGCAGACGGCCCCTAAGGAACAAGGGCCTACCTGGTACTGACAAAGGCTTCTGCCCGGGGAAACAAAACCCACTACCCCACGTTCCTGGTCTCAGTTTGAAGGATTCCATGGGCACTCTCAAAGCAGCCTGAGTTGGCACAGGTGGCAGCTTGTCCCTGGGTGGCATCTTGATATTCGTGGATATCCTGGTGCCAGCCTGCCTCTAAGGGCCGAGGGCCTACCTAGTACTGACAAATAATTCTGCTCGGAAAAACAAAACCCACCACCCCTCGTTCCTGGTCTCAGTTTTTAGGACTCCGTGGGCACTCTCAAAGCAGCCCGAGTCTGCCCAGGTGGCAGCTTGTCCCTGGGCGGCATCTTGATATTCGTGGAAATCCTTCTGCCAGCCTGCCCCGAAGGGCCAAGGGCCTACCTGGTACTGACAAAAGCTTCTGCCTAGGGAAAAGAAATTCGCCAACCCACGTTCCAGGTCTCAGTTTGCAGAGCTCGATGGGCACTCTCAAAGCAGCCCGAGTTGTTACAGGTGGCAGCTTGTCTCTGGGCGGCATTTGATATTCATGGAAATCCAGCAGGCAGACGGCCCCTAAGGAACAAGGGCCTACCTGGTACTGACAAAGGCATCTGCCCGGGGAAACAAAACCCACCACTCCACGTTCCTGGTCTCAGTTTGAAGGACTCCGTGGGCACTCTCAAAGCAGCCCGAGTTGGCACAGGTGGCAGCTTATCCCTGGGCAGCATCTTGATATTCGTGGAAATCCTGGTGCCAGCCTGCCCCGAAGGGCCGAGGGCCTACATGGTACTGACAAAGGCTTCTGCCCGCGGAAACAAAACCCACCACCCCACGTTCCTGGTTTCTGTTTGCAGAGCTCCATGGGCACTCTCAAAGCAGCCCTAGTAGGCACAGGTGGCAGCTTGTCCATGGGCAGCATCGTGATATTCGTGGAAATCCAGCAGGCAGAAGGCCCCTAAGGAACAAGGGCCTACCTGGTACTGACAAATGCTTCTGCCCAGGGAAACAAAATTCTCAAACCCACGTTCCTGGTCTCAGTTTGCAGAGCTCCGTGGGTACTCTCAAAGCAGCCCGAATTGGCACAGGTGGCAGCTTGTCCCTGGGCAGCATCTTGATATGAGTGGAAATCATTGTGCCAGCCTGCCCCTAAGGAACAATGGCCTACCTTGTACAGACAAATACTTCTGCTCGGGAAAACAAAACTTAGCACCCCACGGTCCTGGTCTCAGATTTTAGAGCTCCATGGGCACTCTGAAAGCAGCGCAAGTTGGCACAGGTGGCAGCTTGTCCCTGGGCGGCATCTTGATATTCGTGGAAATCCTGGTACCAGTCTGCCCCGAAGGGCCGAGGGACTACCTGGCACTGACAAAGGCTTCTGCCCGTGGAAACAAAACTCAGTACCCCACGGTCCTGGTCTCAGTTTGCAGAGCTCCATGGGCAGTCTCAAAGCAGACCGAGTTGGCACAGGTGGCAGCTTGTCCCTGGGCAGCATCTTGATATTCATGGAAATCCAGCAGGCAGACGGCCCCATAGGGCCAAGGGCCTACCTGGTATTTATAAAGGCTTCTGCCCTGGAAAACAAAACTCAGCACCCCACGTTCCTGGTCTCAGTTTGTAGGACTCCGTGGGCACTCTCAAAGCAGGGAGTTGGCACAGGTGGCAGCTTGTCCCTGGGCGGCATCTTGATATTCGTGGAAATCCTGGTGCCAGCCTGCCCCGAATGGCCAAGGGCCTACCTGGTACTGAGAAAGGCTTCTGCCCAGTAAAAAAACCCCACCACCCCATGTTCCTGGTCTCAGTTTGAAGGACAACGTGGGCACTCTCAAAGCAGCACTAGTTGGCACAGGTGGCAGCTTGTCCCTGGGCAGCATCTTGATATTCATGGAAATCTAGCAGGCAGACGGCCCCTTAAGGCCAAGGGCCTACCTGGTACTGACAAAGGCTTCTGCCCGGGGAAACAAAACCCACCACCCCACGTTCCTGGTCTCAGTTTGAAGGACTCCGTGGGCACTCTCAAAGCAGCATGAGTTGGCACAGGTGGCAGCTTGTCCCTGCGCGGCATCTTGATATTCATGGAAATCCTGGTGCCAGCCTGCCCCGAAAGGCGGAGGGCCTACCTGGTACTGACAAAGGCTTCTGCGTGGGGAAACAAAACCCATAACCCCACGTTCCTGGTTTTTGTTAGCAGAGCTCCATGGGCACTCTCAAAGCAGCGTGAGTTCGCACAGGTGGCAGCTTGTCCCTGCGCGGCATCTTGATATTCGTGGAAATCCAGCAGGCAGCGTAACACTAAGGAACAAGAGCCTACCTGGTACTGACAATGGGCTCAGCCCGGGAAAACAAACCCATAACCCCACGTTCCTGGTTTCAGTTTGCAGAGCTCCGTGGGCACTCTCAAAGCAGCCCTAGTAGGCACAGGTGGCAGCTTGTCCCTGGGCGGCATCTTGTTATTCCTGGAAATCCTGGTGCCAGCCTGCCCCTAAGGGCCGAGGGACTACCTGGTACTGACAGAGCTTCTTCCCGGGGAAACAGAATTCGCCAGCCCACGTTCCTGGTCTCAGTTTGCAGAGCTCCATGGGAACTCTCCAAGCAGCCCGAGTTGGCACAGGTGGCAGCTTGTCCCTGGGCAGCATCTTGATATTCATGGAAATCAAGCAGGCAGACGGCCCCTAAGGAACAAGGGCCTACCTGGTACTGACAAAGGCTTCTGCCCGGGGAAACAAAACCCACTACCCCACGTTCCTGGTCTCAGTTTGAAGGATTCCATGGGCACTCTCAAAGCAGCCTGAGTTGGCACAGGTGGCAGCTTGTCCCTGGGTGGCATCTTGATATTCGTGGATATCCTGGTGCCAGCCTGCCTCTAAGGGCCGAGGGCCTACCTAGTACTGACAAATAATTCTGCTCGGAAAAACAAAACCCACCACCCCTCGTTCCTGGTCTCAGTTTTTAGGACTCCGTGGGCACTCTCAAAGCAGCCCGAGTTGGCACAGGTGGCAGCTTGTCCCTGGGCGGCATCTTGATATTCGTGGAAATCCTTCTGCCAGCCTGCCCCGAAGGGCCAAGGGCCTACCTGGTACTGACAAAAGCTTCTGCCTAGGGAAAAGAAATTCGCCAACCCACGTTCCAGGTCTCAGTTTGCAGAGCTCGATGGGCACTCTCAAAGCAGCCCGAGTTGTTACAGGTGTCAGCTTGTCTCTGGGCGGCA
Source organism: Motacilla alba alba (assembly GCF_015832195.1). Taxonomy (NCBI): domain Eukaryota; kingdom Metazoa; phylum Chordata; class Aves; order Passeriformes; family Motacillidae; genus Motacilla; species Motacilla alba. Next base: position 39,321 of record NW_024037232.1, on the reverse strand, counting down.
TTTGATATTCATGGAAATCCAGCAGGCAGACGGCCCCTAAGGAACAAGGGCCTACCTGGTACTGACAAAGGCATCTGCCCGGGGAAACAAAACCCACCACTCCACGTTCCTGGTCTCAGTTTGAAGGACTCCGTGGGCACTCTCAAAGCAGCCCGAGTTGGCACAGGTGGCAGCTTATCCCTGGGCAGCATCTTGATATTCGTGGAAATCCTGGTGCCAGCCTGCCCCGAAGGGCCGAGGGCCTACATGGTACTGACAAAGGCTTCTGCCCGCGGAAACAAAACCCACCACCCCACGTTCCTGGTTTCTGTTTGCAGAGCTCCATGGGCACTCTCAAAGCAGCCCTAGTAGGCACAGGTGGCAGCTTGTCCATGGGCAGCATCGTGATATTCGTGGAAATCCAGCAGGCAGAAGGCCCCTAAGGAACAAGGGCCTACCTGGTACTGACAAATGCTTCTGCCCAGGGAAACAAAATTCTCAAACCCACGTTCCTGGTCTCAGTTTGCAGAGCTCCGTGGGTACTCTCAAAGCAGCCCGAATTGGCACAGGTGGCAGCTTGTCCCTGGGCAGCATCTTGATATGAGTGGAAATCATTGTGCCAGCCTGCCCCTAAGGAACAATGGCCTACCTTGTACAGACAAATACTTCTGCTCGGGAAAACAAAACTTAGCACCCCACGGTCCTGGTCTCAGATTTTAGAGCTCCATGGGCACTCTGAAAGCAGCGCAAGTTGGCACAGGTGGCAGCTTGTCCCTGGGCGGCATCTTGATATTCGTGGAAATCCTGGTACCAGTCTGCCCCGAAGGGCCGAGGGACTACCTGGCACTGACAAAGGCTTCTGCCCGTGGAAACAAAACTCAGTACCCCACGGTCCTGGTCTCAGTTTGCAGAGCTCCATGGGCAGTCTCAAAGCAGACCGAGTTGGCACAGGTGGCAGCTTGTCCCTGGGCAGCATCTTGATATTCATGGAAATCCAGCAGGCAGACGGCCCCATAGGGCCAAGGGCCTACCTGGTATTTATAAAGGCTTCTGCCCTGGAAAACAAAACTCAGCACCCCACGTTCCTGGTCTCAGTTTGTAGGACTCCGTGGGCACTCTCAAAGCAGGGAGTTGGCACAGGTGGCAGCTTGTCCCTGGGCGGCATCTTGATATTCGTGGAAATCCTGGTGCCAGCCTGCCCCGAATGGCCAAGGGCCTACCTGGTACTGAGAAAGGCTTCTGCCCAGTAAAAAAACCCCACCACCCCATGTTCCTGGTCTCAGTTTGAAGGACAACGTGGGCACTCTCAAAGCAGCACTAGTTGGCACAGGTGGCAGCTTGTCCCTGGGCAGCATCTTGATATTCATGGAAATCTAGCAGGCAGACGGCCCCTTAAGGCCAAGGGCCTACCTGGTACTGACAAAGGCTTCTGCCCGGGGAAACAAAACCCACCACCCCACGTTCCTGGTCTCAGTTTGAAGGACTCCGTGGGCACTCTCAAAGCAGCATGAGTTGGCACAGGTGGCAGCTTGTCCCTGCGCGGCATCTTGATATTCATGGAAATCCTGGTGCCAGCCTGCCCCGAAAGGCGGAGGGCCTACCTGGTACTGACAAAGGCTTCTGCGTGGGGAAACAAAACCCATAACCCCACGTTCCTGGTTTTTGTTAGCAGAGCTCCATGGGCACTCTCAAAGCAGCGTGAGTTCGCACAGGTGGCAGCTTGTCCCTGCGCGGCATCTTGATATTCGTGGAAATCCAGCAGGCAGCGTAACACTAAGGAACAAGAGCCTACCTGGTACTGACAATGGGCTCAGCCCGGGAAAACAAACCCATAACCCCACGTTCCTGGTTTCAGTTTGCAGAGCTCCGTGGGCACTCTCAAAGCAGCCCTAGTAGGCACAGGTGGCAGCTTGTCCCTGGGCGGCATCTTGTTATTCCTGGAAATCCTGGTGCCAGCCTGCCCCTAAGGGCCGAGGGACTACCTGGTACTGACAGAGCTTCTTCCCGGGGAAACAGAATTCGCCAGCCCACGTTCCTGGTCTCAGTTTGCAGAGCTCCATGGGAACTCTCCAAGCAGCCCGAGTTGGCACAGGTGGCAGCTTGTCCCTGGGCAGCATCTTGATATTCATGGAAATCAAGCAGGCAGACGGCCCCTAAGGAACAAGGGCCTACCTGGTACTGACAAAGGCTTCTGCCCGGGGAAACAAAACCCACTACCCCACGTTCCTGGTCTCAGTTTGAAGGATTCCATGGGCACTCTCAAAGCAGCCTGAGTTGGCACAGGTGGCAGCTTGTCCCTGGGTGGCATCTTGATATTCGTGGATATCCTGGTGCCAGCCTGCCTCTAAGGGCCGAGGGCCTACCTGGTACTGACAAATAATTCTGCTCGGAAAAACAAAACCCACCACCCCTCGTTCCTGGTCTCAGTTTTTAGGACTCCGTGGGCACTCTCAAAGCAGCCCGAGTCTGCCCAGGTGGCAGCTTGTCCCTGGGCGGCATCTTGATATTCGTGGAAATCCTTCTGCCAGCCTGCCCCGAAGGGCCAAGGGCCTACCTGGTACTGACAAAAGCTTCTGCCTAGGGAAAAGAAATTCGCCAACCCACGTTCCAGGTCTCAGTTTGCAGAGCTCGATGGGCACTCTCAAAGCAGCCCGAGTTGTTACAGGTGGCAGCTTGTCTCTGGGCGGCATTTGATATTCATGGAAATCCAGCAGGCAGACGGCCCCTAAGGAACAAGGGCCTACCTGGTACTGACAAAGGCATCTGCCCGGGGAAACAAAACCCACCACTCCACGTTCCTGGTCTCAGTTTGAAGGACTCCGTGGGCACTCTCAAAGCAGCCCGAGTTGGCACAGGTGGCAGCTTATCCCTGGGCAGCATCTTGATATTCGGGGAAATCCTGGTGCCAGCCTGCCCCGAAGGGCCGAGGGCCTACATGGTACTGACAAAGGCTTCTGCCCGCGGAAACAAAACCCACCACCCCACGTTCCTGGTCTCAGTTGGAAGAACTCCGTGGGCCCTCTCAAAGCAGCCCGAGTAGGCACAGGTGGCAGCTTGTCCCTGGGCGGCATCTTGATATTCGTGGAAATCCTTCTGCCAGCCTGCAGCGAAGGGCCAAGGGCCTACCTGGTACTGACAAGTGCTTCTGCCCAGGGAAACAAAATTCACCAACCCTCGTTCCTGGTCTCAGTTTTCAGAGCTCCGTGGGCACTCTCAAAGCAGCACGAGTTGGCACAGGTGGCAGCTTGTCCCTAGGCAGCATCTTGATATTCGTGGAAATCCTGCTGCCAGCCTGCCCCTAAGGAACACGGGCCTACCTGGTACTGACAAAGGGCTCTTCTCGGGAAAACAAAACTCAGCACCCTACGTTCCCGGTTTCTGTTTGCAGAGCTCCATGGGCACTCTCAAAGCAGCCCAAGTTGGCACAGGTGGCAACTTGTCCCTGGGGGGCATCTTGATATTCGTGGTAATCCAGCAGGCAGCCTTCCCCGAAGGGCTGACGGCCTACCTGGTACTGACAAATGCTTCTGCCCGGGGAAGCAAAACCCACCACCCCTCGTTCCTGGTCTCAGTTTGCAGAGCTTCGTGGGCACTCACAAAGCAGCCCGAGTTGGCACAGGTGGCAGCTTGTCCCTGGGCAGCATCTTGATATTCGTGGAAATCCAGCAGGCAGCATGCCCCTAAGGAACAAGGGCCTACCTGGTATAGACAAATACTTCTGCTCGGGAAAACAAAACTTAGCACCCCACGGTCCCGGTATCAGTTTGCAGAGCTCCATGGGCAATCTGAAGGCAGCGCAAGTTGTCACAGGTGGCAGCTTGTCCCTGGGCGGCATCTTGATATTCGTGGAAATCCTGGTACCAGCCTGCCCTTAAGGGCTGAGGGACTACCTGGCACAGACAAAGTCTTCTGCCCGTGGAAACAAAACCCACCTCCCCACGCTCCTGGTATCAGTTTGAAGAGTTTTGTGGGCACTCTCAAAGCACCCAGAGTTGGCACAGGTGGCAGCTTGTCTCTGGGCGGCATTTGATATTCATGGAAATGCAGCATGCAGACGGCCCCTAAGGAACAAGGGCCTACCTGGTACTGACAAAGGCTTCTGCTTGGAAAACAAAACCCACCACCCCACATTCCTGGTCTCAGTTTGAAGGACTCCGTGGGCACTCTCAAAGCAGCCCGAGTTGGCACAGGTGGCAGCTTGTCCCTGGGCGGCATCTTGATATTCGTGGAAATCCTGGTACCAGTCTGCCCCGAAGGGCCGAGGGACTACCTGGCACTGACAAAGGCTTCTGCCCGTGGAAACAAAACTCAGTACCCCACGGTCCTGGTCTCAGTTTGCAGAGCTCCATGGGCAGTCTCAAAGCAGACCGAGTTGGCACAGGTGGCAGCTTGTCCCTGGGCAGCATCTTGATATTCATGGAAATCCAGCAGGCAGACGGCCCCATAGGGCCAAGGGCCTACCTGGTATTTATAAAGGCTTCTGCCCTGGAAAACAAAACTCAGCACCCCACGTTCCTGGTCTCAGTTTGTAGGACTCCGTGGGCACTCTCAAAGCAGGGAGTTGGCACAGGTGGCAGCTTGTCCCTGGGCGGCATCTTGATATTCGTGGAAATCCTGGTGCCAGCCTGCCCCGAATGGCCAAGGGCCTACCTGGTACTGAGAAAGGCTTCTGCCCAGTAAAAAAACCCCACCACCCCATGTTCCTGGTCTCAGTTTGAAGGACAACGTGGGCACTCTCAAAGCAGCACTAGTTGGCACAGGTGGCAGCTTGTCCCTGGGCAGCATCTTGATATTCATGGAAATCTAGCAGGCAGACGGCCCCTTAAGGCCAAGGGCCTACCTGGTACTGACAAAGGCTTCTGCCCGGGGAAACAAAACCCACCACCCCACGTTCCTGGTCTCAGTTTGAAGGACTCCGTGGGCACTCTCAAAGCAGCATGAGTTGGCACAGGTGGCAGCTTGTCCCTGCGCGGCATCTTGATATTCATGGAAATCCTGGTGCCAGCCTGCCCCGAAAGGCGGAGGGCCTACCTGGTACTGACAAAGGCTTCTGCGTGGGGAAACAAAACCCATAACCCCACGTTCCTGGTTTTTGTTAGCAGAGCTCCATGGGCACTCTCAAAGCAGCGTGAGTTCGCACAGGTGGCAGCTTGTCCCTGCGCGGCATCTTGATATTCGTGGAAATCCAGCAGGCAGCGTAACACTAAGGAACAAGAGCCTACCTGGTACTGACAATGGGCTCAGCCCGGGAAAACAAACCCATAACCCCACGTTCCTGGTTTCAGTTTGCAGAGCTCCGTGGGCACTCTCAAAGCAGCCCTAGTAGGCACAGGTGGCAGCTTGTCCCTGGGCGGCATCTTGTTATTCCTGGAAATCCTGGTGCCAGCCTGCCCCTAAGGGCCGAGGGACTACCTGGTACTGACAGAGCTTCTTCCCGGGGAAACAGAATTCGCCAGCCCACGTTCCTGGTCTCAGTTTGCAGAGCTCCATGGGAACTCTCCAAGCAGCCCGAGTTGGCACAGGTGGCAGCTTGTCCCTGGGCAGCATCTTGATATTCATGGAAATCAAGCAGGCAGACGGCCCCTAAGGAACAAGGGCCTACCTGGTACTGACAAAGGCTTCTGCCCGGGGAAACAAAACCCACTACCCCACGTTCCTGGTCTCAGTTTGAAGGATTCCATGGGCACTCTCAAAGCAGCCTGAGTTGGCACAGGTGGCAGCTTGTCCCTGGGTGGCATCTTGATATTCGTGGATATCCTGGTGCCAGCCTGCCTCTAAGGGCCGAGGGCCTACCTGGTACTGACAAATAATTCTGCTCGGAAAAACAAAACCCACCACCCCTCGTTCCTGGTCTCAGTTTTTAGGACTCCGTGGGCACTCTCAAAGCAGCCCGAGTCTGCCCAGGTGGCAGCTTGTCCCTGGGCGGCATCTTGATATTCGTGGAAATCCTTCTGCCAGCCTGCCCCGAAGGGCCAAGGGCCTACCTGGTACTGACAAAAGCTTCTGCCTAGGGAAAAGAAATTCGCCAACCCACGTTCCAGGTCTCAGTTTGCAGAGCTCGATGGGCACTCTCAAAGCAGCCCGAGTTGTTACAGGTGGCAGCTTGTCTCTGGGCGGCATTTGATATTCATGGAAATCCAGCAGGCAGACGGCCCCTAAGGAACAAGGGCCTACCTGGTACTGACAAAGGCATCTGCCCGGGGAAACAAAACCCACCACTCCACGTTCCTGGTCTCAGTTTGAAGGACTCCGTGGGCACTCTCAAAGCAGCCCGAGTTGGCACAGGTGGCAGCTTATCCCTGGGCAGCATCTTGATATTCGGGGAAATCCTGGTGCCAGCCTGCCCCGAAGGGCCGAGGGCCTACATGGTACTGACAAAGGCTTCTGCCCGCGGAAACAAAACCCACCACCCCACGTTCCTGGTCTCAGTTGGAAGAACTCCGTGGGCCCTCTCAAAGCAGCCCGAGTAGGCACAGGTGGCAGCTTGTCCCTGGGCGGCATCTTGATATTCGTGGAAATCCTTCTGCCAGCCTGCAGCGAAGGGCCAAGGGCCTACCTGGTACTGACAAGTGCTTCTGCCCAGGGAAACAAAATTCACCAACCCTCGTTCCTGGTCTCAGTTTTCAGTGCTCCGTGGGCACTCTCAAAGCAGCACGAGTTGGCACAGGTGGCAGCTTGTCCCTAGGCAGCATCTTGATATTCGTGGAAATCCTGCTGCCAGCCTGCCCCTAAGGAACACGGGCCTACCTGGTACTGACAAAGGGCTCTTCTCGGGAAAACAAAACTCAGCACCCTACGTTCCCGGTTTCTGTTTGCAGAGCTCCATGGGCACTCTCAAAGCAGCCCAAGTTGGCACAGGTGGCAGCTTGTCCCTGGGGGGCATCTTGATATTCGTGGTAATCCAGCAGGCAGCCTTCCCCGAAGGGCTGACGGCCTACCTGGTACTGACAAATGCTTCTGCCCGGGGAAGCAAAACCCACCACCCCTCGTTCCTGGTCTCAGTTTGCAGAGCTTCGTGGGCACTCACAAAGCAGCCCGAGTTGGCACAGGTGGCAGCTTGTCCCTGGGCAGCATCTTGATATTCGTGGAAATCCAGCAGGCAGCATGCCCCTAAGGAACAAGGGCCTACCTGGTATAGACAAATACTTCTGCTCGGGAAAACAAAACTCAGCACCCCACGTTCCTGGTATCAGTTTGCAGAGCTCCATGGGCAATCTGAAGGCAGCGCAAGTTGTCACAGGTGGCAGCTTGTCCCTGGGCGGCATCTTGATATTCGTGGAAATCCTGGTACCAGCCTGCCCTTAAGGGCTGAGGGACTACCTGGCACAGACAAAGTCTTCTGCCCGTGGAAACAAAACCCACCTCCCAACGCTCCTGGTATCAGTTTGAAGAGTTTTGTGGGCACTCTCAAAGCACCCAGAGTTGGCACAGGTGGCAGCTTGTCTCTGGGCGGCATTTGATATTCATGGAAATGCAGCAGGCAGACGGCCCCTAAGGAACAAGGGCCTACCTGGTACTGACAAAGGCTTCTGCTTGGAAAACAAAACCCACCACCCCACATTCCTGGTCTCAGTTTGAAGGACTCCCTGGGCACTCTCAAAGCAGCCCGAGTTGGCACAGGTGGCAGCTTGTCCCTGGGCAGCATCTTGATATTCGTGGAAATCCAGCAGGCAGACGGCCCCAAAGGAACAAGAGCCTACCTGGTACTGACAAAGGGGTCTGCCCGGGAAAACAAAACCCATAACGCCACGTTCCTGGTTTCTGTTTGCAGAGCTCCATGGGCACTCTCAAAGCAGCCCGAGTTGGCACAGGTGGCAGCTGGTCCGTGGGCAGCATCTTGATATTCATGGAAATCCAGCGGGCAGCCGGCCCCGAAGGGCCGAGGGCCTACCTAGGTCTAAAAAATACTTCTGCTCGGGAAAACAAATCTCAGCACCCCAGGTTCCTGGTCTCAGTTTGCAGAGCTCCATGGGCACTCTCAAAGCAGCCCGAGTTGGCACAGGTGGCAGCTTGTCCCTGCGCGGCATCTTGATATTCGTGGAAATCCTGATGCCAGCCTGCCCCGAAGGGCCAAGGGCCTACCTGGTACTGACAAAGGCTTCTGCCCGCGGAAACAAAACTAAGCACCCCACGTTCCTGGTCTCAGTTGGAAGAACTCCGTGGGCACGCTCAAAGCAGCACGAGTTGGCACAGGTGCCAGCTTGTCCCTGGGCAGCATCTTGATATTCATGGAAATCGAGCAGGTAGCCGGCCCTGAAGGGCCGAGGGCCTACCTAGTACTGACAAATATTTCTGCTTGGGAAAACAAAACCCACCACCCCTCGTTCCTGGTCTCAGTTTGAAGAACCTCGTGGGCACTCTCAAAGCAGCCCGAGTTGGCACAGGTGGCAGCTTGTCCCTGGGCAGCATCTTGATATTCGTGGATATCCTGGTGCCAGCCTGCCCTGAAGGGCCGAGGGCCTACCTGGTACTGGCAAAGGCTTCTGCCCGGGAAAAAAAATTCACCACCCCACGTTCCTGGTTTCTGTTTGCAGAGCTCCATGGGCACTCTCAAAGCAGCCCGAGTAGCCACAGGTGGCAGCTTGTCCCTGGGCGGCATCTTGATATTCGTGGAAATCCTTCTGCCAGCCTGCAGCGAAGGGCCAAGGGCCTACCTGGTACTGACAAGTGCTTCTGCCCAGGGAAACAAAATTCACCAACCCTCGTTCCTGGTCTCAGTTTTCAGAGCTCCGTGGGCACTCTCAAAGCAGCACGAGTTGGCACAGGTGGCAGCTTGTCCCTAGGCAGCATCTTGATATTCGTGGAAATCCTGCTGCCAGCCTGCCCCTAAGGAACACGGGCCTACCTGGTACTGACAAAGGGCTCTTCTCGGGAAAACAAAACTCAGCACCCTACGTTCCCGGTTTCTGTTTGCAGAGCTCCATGGGCACTCTCAAAGCAGCCCAAGTTGGCACAGGTGGCAGCTTGTCCCTGGGGGGCATCTTGATATTCGTGGTAATCCAGCAGGCAGCCTTCCCCGAAGGGCTGACGGCCTACCTGGTACTGACAAATGCTTCTGCCCGGGGAAGCAAAACCCACCACCCCTCGTTCCTGGTCTCAGTTTGCAGAGCTTCGTGGGCACTCACAAAGCAGCCCGAGTTGGCACAGGTGGCAGCTTGTCCCTGGGCAGCATCTTGATATTCGTGGAAATCCAGCAGGCAGCATGCCCCTAAGGAACAAGGGCCTACCTGGTATAGACAAATACTTCTGCTCGGGAAAACAAAACTCAGCACCCCACGTTCCTGGTATCAGTTTGCAGAGCTCCATGGGCAATCTGAAGGCAGCGCAAGTTGTCACAGGTGGCAGCTTGTCCCTGGGCGGCATCTTGATATTCGTGGAAATCCTGGTACCAGCCTGCCCTTAAGGGCTGAGGGACTACCTGGCACAGACAAAGTCTTCTGCCCGTGGAAACAAAACCCACCTCCCAACGCTCCTGGTATCAGTTTGAAGAGTTTTGTGGGCACTCTCAAAGCACCCAGAGTTGGCACAGGTGGCAGCTTGTCTCTGGGCGGCATTTGATATTCATGGAAATGCAGCAGGCAGACGGCCCCTAAGGAACAAGGGCCTACCTGGTACTGACAAAGGCTTCTGCTTGGAAAACAAAACCCACCACCCCACATTCCTGGTCTCAGTTTGAAGGACTCCCTGGGCACTCTCAAAGCAGCCCGAGTTGGCACAGGTGGCAGCTTGTCCCTGGGCAGCATCTTGATATTCGTGGAAATCCAGCAGGCAGACGGCCCCAAAGGAACAAGAGCCTACCTGGTACTGACAAAGGGGTCTGCCCGGGAAAACAAAACCCATAACGCCACGTTCCTGGTTTCTGTTTGCAGAGCTCCATGGGCACTCTCAAAGCAGCCCGAGTTGGCACAGGTGGCAGCTGGTCCGTGGGCAGCATCTTGATATTCATGGAAATCCAGCGGGCAGCCGGCCCCGAAGGGCCGAGGGCCTACCTAGGTCTAAAAAATACTTCTGCTCGGGAAAACAAATCTCAGCACCCCAGGTTCCTGGTCTCAGTTTGCAGAGCTCCATGGGCACTCTCAAAGCAGCCCGAGTTGGCACAGGTGGCAGCTTGTCCCTGCGCGGCATCTTGATATTCGTGGAAATCCTGATGCCAGCCTGCCCCGAAGGGCCAAGGGCCTACCTGGTACTGACAAAGGCTTCTGCCCGCGGAAACAAAACTAAGCACCCCACGTTCCTGGTCTCAGTTGGAAGAACTCCGTGGGCACGCTCAAAGCAGCACGAGTTGGCACAGGTGCCAGCTTGTCCCTGGGCAGCATCTTGATATTCATGGAAATCGAGCAGGTAGCCGGCCCTGAAGGGCCGAGGGCCTACCTAGTACTGACAAATATTTCTGCTTGGGAAAACAAAACCCACCACCCCTCGTTCCTGGTCTCAGTTTGAAGAACCTCGTGGGCACTCTCAAAGCAGCCCGAGTTGGCACAGGTGGCAGCTTGTCCCTGGGCAGCATCTTGATATTCGTGGATATCCTGGTGCCAGCCTGCCCTGAAGGGCCGAGGGCCTACCTGGTACTGGCAAAGGCTTCTGCCCGGGAAAAAAAATTCACCACCCCACGTTCCTGGTTTCTGTTTGCAGAGCTCCATGGGCACTCTCAAAGCAGCCCGAGTAGCCACAGGTGGCAGCTTGTCCATGGGCAGCATCTTGATATTCGTGGAAATCAAGCAGGCAGAAGGCCCCGAAGGAACAAGGGCCTACCTGGTACTGACAAATGCTTCTGCCCAGGGAAACAAAATTCTCAAACCCACGTTCCTGGTCTCAGTTTGCAGAGCTCCGTGGGCACTCTCAAAGCAGCACGAGTTGGCACAGGTGGCAGCTTGTCTATGGGCAGAATCGTGATATTCGTGGAAATCAAGCAGGCAGAAGGCCCCTAAGGAACAAAACCCACAAACCCACGTTCCTGGTCTCAGTTTGCAGAGCTCCAGGGTACTCTCAAAGCAGCCCGAGTTGGCACAGGTGGCAGCTTGTCCCTGGGCAGCATCTTGATATTCGTGGAAATCCTGCTGCCAGCCTGGCCCTAAGGAACAAGGGCCTACCTTGTACAGACAAAGGCTTCTGCTCGGAAAACAAAACTCAGCAACCCACGGTCCTCGTGTCAGTTTGAATAGCTCCATGGGCACTCTGAAAGCAGCGCAAGTTGGCACAGGTGGCAGCTTGTCCCTGGGCGGCATCTTGATATTCGTGGAAATCCTGGTACCAGCCTGCCCCGAAGGGCCGAGGGACTTCCTGGCACTGACAAAGTCTTCTGCCCGGGAAAAAAAAATCACCACCCCACGTTCCTGGTTTCTGTTTGCAGAGCTCCATGGGCACTCTCAAAGCAGCCCGAGTAGGCACAGGTGGCAGCTTGTCCATGGGCAGCATCTTGATATTCGTGGAAATCAAGCAGGCAGAAGGCCCCGAAGGAACAAGGGCCTACCTGGTACTGACAAATGCTTCTGCCCAGGGAAACAAAATTCTCAAACCCACGTTCCTGGTCTCAGTTTGCAGAGCTCCGTGGGCACTCTCAAAGCAGCACGAGTTGGCACAGGTGGCAGCTTGTCTATGGGCAGAATCGTGATATTCGTGGAAATCCAGCAGGCAGAAGGCCCCTAAGGAACAAGGGCCTACCTGGTACTGCAAATGCTTCTGCCTGGGGAAACAAAACCCACAAACCCACGTTCCTGGTCTCAGTTTGCAGAGCTCCAGGGTACTCTCAAAGCAGCCCGAGTTGGCACAGGTGGCAGCTTGTCCCTGGGCAGCATCTTGATATTCGTGGAAATCCTGCTGCCAGCCTGCCCCTAAGGAACAAGGGCCTACCTTGTACAGACAAAGGCTTCTGCTCGGAAAACAAAACTCAGCACCCCACGGTCCTCGTGTCAGTTTGAATAGCTCCATGGGCACTCTGAAAGCAGCGCAAGTTGGCACAGGTGGCAGCTTGTCCCTGGGCGGCATCTTGATATTCGTGGAAATCCTGGTACCAGCCTGCCCCGAAGGGCCGAGGGACTTCCTGGCACTGACAAAGTCTTCTGCCCGGGAAAAAAAATTCACCACCCCACGTTCCTGGTCTCAGTTTTCAGAGCTCCATGGGCACTCTCAAAGCAGCCCTAGTAGGCACAGGTGGCAGCTTGTCCCTGGGGGGCATCTTGATATTCGTGGTAATCCAGCAGGCAGCCTTCCCCGAAGGGCTGACGGCCTACCTGGTACTGACAAATGCTTCTGCCCGGGGAAGCAAAACCCACCACCCCTCGTTCCTGGTCTCAGTTTGCAGAGCTTCGTGGGCACTCACAAAGCAGCCCGAGTTGGCACAGGTGGCAGCTTGTCCCTGGGCAGCATCTTGATATTCGTGGAAATCCAGCAGGCAGCCTGCCCCTAAGGAACAAGGGCCTACCTGGTATAGACAAATACTTCTGCTCGGGAAAACAAAACTCAGCACCCCACGTTCCTGGTATCAGTTTGCAGAGCTCCATGGGCAATCTGAAGGCAGCGCAAGTTGTCACAGGTGGCAGCTTGTCCCTGGGCGGCATCTTGATATTCGTGGAAATCCTGGTACCAGCCTGCCCTTAAGGGCTGAGGGACTACCTGGCACAGACAAAGTCTTCTGCCCGTGGAAACAAAACCCACCTCCCAACGCTCCTGGTATCAGTTTGAAGAGTTTTGTGGGCACTCTCAAAGCACCCAGAGTTGGCACAGGTGGCAGCTTGTCTCTGGGCGGCATTTGATATTCATGGAAATGCAGCAGGCAGACGGCCCCTAAGGAACAAGGGCCTACCTGGTACTGACAAAGGCTTCTGCTTGGAAAACAAAACCCACCACCCCACATTCCTGGTCTCAGTTTGAAGGACTCCCTGGGCACTCTCAAAGCAGCCCGAGTTGGCACAGGTGGCAGCTTGTCCCTGGGCAGCATCTTGATATTCGTGGAAATCCAGCAGGCAGACGGCCCCAAAGGAACAAGAGCCTACCTGGTACTGACAAAGGGGTCTGCCCGGGAAAACAAAACCCATAACGCCACGTTCCTGGTTTCTGTTTGCAGAGCTCCATGGGCACTCTCAAAGCAGCCCGAGTTGGCACAGGTGGCAGCTGGTCCGTGGGCAGCATCTTGATATTCATGGAAATCCAGCGGGCAGCCGGCCCCGAAGGGCCGAGGGCCTACCTAGGTCTAAAAAATACTTCTGCTCGGGAAAACAAATCTCAGCACCCCAGGTTCCTGGTCTCAGTTTGCAGAGCTCCATGGGCACTCTCAAAGCAGCCCGAGTTGGCACAGGTGGCAGCTTGTCCCTGCGCGGCATCTTGATATTCGTGGAAATCCTGATGCCAGCCTGCCCCGAAGGGCCAAGGGCCTACCTGGTACTGACAAAGGCTTCTGCCCGCGGAAACAAAACTAAGCACCCCACGTTCCTGGTCTCAGTTGGAAGAACTCCGTGGGCACGCTCAAAGCAGCACGAGTTGGCACAGGTGCCAGCTTGTCCCTGGGCAGCATCTTGATATTCATGGAAATCGAGCAGGTAGCCGGCCCTGAAGGGCCGAGGGCCTACCTAGTACTGACAAATATTTCTGCTTGGGAAAACAAAACCCACCACCCCTCGTTCCTGGTCTCAGTTTGAAGAACCTCGTGGGCACTCTCAAAGCAGCCCGAGTTGGCACAGGTGGCAGCTTGTCCCTGGGCAGCATCTTGATATTCGTGGATATCCTGGTGCCAGCCTGCCCTGAAGGGCCGAGGGCCTACCTGGTACTGGCAAAGGCTTCTGCCCGGGAAAAAAAAATTCACCACCCCACGTTCCTGGTTTCTGTTTGCAGAGCTCCATGGGCACTCTCAAAGCAGCCCGAGTAGGCACAGGTGGCAGCTTGTCCATGGGCAGCATCTTGATATTCGTGGAAATCAAGCAGGCAGAAGGCCCCGAAGGAACAAGGGCCTACCTGGTACTGACAAATGCTTCTGCCCAGGGAAACAAAATTCTCAAACCCACGTTCCTGGTCTCAGTTTGCAGAGCTCCGTGGGCACTCTCAAAGCAGCACGAGTTGGCACAGGTGGCAGCTTGTCTATGGGCAGAATCGTGATATTCGTGGAAATCCAGCAGGCAGAAGGCCCCTAAGGAACAAGGGCCTACCTGGTACTGCAAATGCTTCTGCCTGGGGAAACAAAACCCACAAACCCACGTTCCTGGTCTCAGTTTGCAGAGCTCCAGGGTACTCTCAAAGCAGCCCGAGTTGGCACAGGTGGCAGCTTGTCCCTGGGCAGCATCTTGATATTCGTGGAAATCCTGCTGCCAGCCTGGCCCTAAGGAACAAGGGCCTACCTTGTACAGACAAAGGCTTCTGCTCGGAAAACAAAACTCAGCAACCCACGGTCCTCGTGTCAGTTTGAATAGCTCCATGGGCACTCTGAAAGCAGCGCAAGTTGGCACAGGTGGCAGCTTGTCCCTGGGCGGCATCTTGATATTCGTGGAAATCCTGGTACCCAGCCTGCCCCGAAGGGCCGAGGGACTTCCTGGCACTGACAAAGTCTTCTGCCCGGGAAAAAAAAAATCACCACCCCACGTTCCTGGTTTCTGTTTGCAGAGCTCCATGGGCACTCTCAAAGCAGCCCGAGTAGGCACAGGTGGCAGCTTGTCCATGGGCAGCATCTTGATATTCGTGGAAATCAAGCAGGCAGAAGGCCCCGAAGGAACAAGGGCCTACCTGGTACTGACAAATGCTTCTGCCCAGGGAAACAAAATTCTCAAACCCACGTTCCTGGTCTCAGTTTGCAGAGCTCCGTGGGCACTCTCAAAGCAGCACGAGTTGGCACAGGTGGCAGCTTGTCTATGGGCAGAATCGTGATATTCGTGGAAATCCAGCAGGCAGAAGGCCCCTAAGGAACAAGGGCCTACCTGGTACTGCAAATGCTTCTGCCTGGGGAAACAAAACCCACAAACCCACGTTCCTGGTCTCAGTTTGCAGAGCTCCAGGGTACCCTCAAAGCAGCCCGAGTTGGCACAGGTGGCAGCTTGTCCCTGGGCAGCATCTTGATATTCGTGGAAATCCTGCTGCCAGCCTGCCCCTAAGGAACAAGGGCCTACCTTGTACAGACAAAGGCTTCTGCTCGGAAAACAAAACTCAGCACCCCACGGTCCTCGTGTCAGTTTGAATAGCTCCATGGGCACTCTGAAAGCAGCGCAAGTTGGCACAGGTGGCAGCTTGTCCCTGGGCGGCATCTTGATATTCGTGGAAATCCTGGTACCAGCCTGCCCCGAAGGGCCGAGGGACTTCCTGGCACTGACAAAGTCTTCTGCCCGGGAAAAAAAATTCACCACCCCACGTTCCTGGTTTCTGTTTGCAGAGCTCCATGGGCACTCTCAAAGCAGCCCTAGTAGGCACAGGTGGCAGCTTGTCCATGGGCAGCATCGTGATATTCGTGGAAATCCATCAGGCAGAAGGCCCCTAAGGAACAAGGGCCTACCTGGTACTGACAAATGCTTCTGCCCAGGGAAACAAAATTCTCAAACCCACGTTCCTGGTCTCAGTTTGCAGAGCTCCGTGGGTACTCTCAAAGCAGCCCGAGTTGGCACAGGTGGCAGCTTGTCCCTGGGCGGCATCTTGATATTCGTGGAAATCCTTCTGCCAGCCTGCCCCGAAGGGCCAAGGGCCTACCTGGTACTGACAAAAGCTTCTGCCTAGGGAAAAGAAATTCGCCAACCCACGTTCCAGGTCTCAGTTTGCAGAGCTCGATGGGCACTCTCAAAGCAGCCCGAGTTGTTACAGGTGGCAGCTTGTCTCTGGGCGGCATTTGATATTCATGGAAATCCAGCAGGCAGACGGCCCCTAAGGAACAAGGGCCTACCTGGTACTGACAAAGGCATCTGCCCGGGAAAACAAAACCCACCACTCCACGTTCCTGGTCTCAGTTTGACGGACTCCGTGGGCACTCTCAAAGCAGCCCGAGTTGGCACAGGTGGCAGCTTATCCCTGGGCAGCATCTTGATATTCGTGGAAATCCTGGTGCCAGCCTGCCCTGAAGGGCCGAGGGCCTACATGGTACTGACAAAGGCTTCTGCCCGCGGAAACAAAACCCACCACCCCACGTTCCTGGTCTCAGTTGGAAGAACTCCGTGGGCCCTCTCAAAGCAGCCCGAGTAGGCACAGGGGGCAGCTTGTCCCTGGGCGGCATCTTGATATTCGTGGAAATCCTTCTGCCAGCCTGCAGCGAAGGGCCAAGGGCCTACCTGGTACTGACAAGTGCTTCTGCCCAGGGAAACAAAATTCACCAACCCTCGTTCCTGGTCTCAGTTTTCAGAGCTCCATGGGCACTCTCAAAGCAGCAAGAGTTGGCAAAGGTGGCAGCTTGTCCCTAGGCAGCATCTTGATATTCGTGGAAATCCAGCAGGCAGCCTTCCCCGAAGGGCTGACGGCCTACCTGGTACTGACAAATGCTTCTGCCCGGGGAAGCAAAACCCACCACCCCTCGTTCCTGGTCTCAGTTTGCAGAGCTTCGTGGGCACTCACAAAGCAGCCCGAGTTGGCACAGGTGGCAGCTTGTCTATGGGCAGCATCTTGATATTCGTGGAAATCCAGCAGGCAGCATGCCCCTAAGGAACAAGGGCCTACCTGGTATAGACAAATACTTCTGCTCGGGAAAACAAAACTCAGCACCCCACGTTCCTGGTATCAGTTTGCAGAGCTCCATGGGCAATCTGAAGGCAGCGCAAGTTGTCACAGGTGGCAGCTTGTCCCTGGGCGGCATCTTGATATTCGTGGAAATCCTGGTACCAGCCTGCCCTTAAGGGCTGAGGGACTACCTGGCACAGACAAAGTCTTCTGCCCGTGGAAACAAAACCCACCTCCCAACGCTCCTGGTATCAGTTTGAAGAGTTTTGTGGGCACTCTCAAAGCACCCAGAGTTGGCACAGGTGGCAGCTTGTCTCTGGGCGGCATTTGATATTCATGGAAATGCAGCAGGCAGACGGCCCCTAAGGAACAAGGGCCTACCTGGTACTGACAAAGGCTTCTGCTTGGAAAACAAAACCCACCACCCCACATTCCTGGTCTCAGTTTGAAGGACTCCCTGGGCACTCTCAAAGCAGCCCGAGTTGGCACAGGTGGCAGCTTGTCCCTGGGCAGCATCTTGATATTCGTGGAAATCCAGCAGGCAGACGGCCCCAAAGGAACAAGAGCCTACCTGGTACTGACAAAGGGGTCTGCCCGGGAAAACAAAACCCATAACGCCACGTTCCTGGTTTCTGTTTGCAGAGCTCCATGGGCACTCTCAAAGCAGCCCAAGTTGGCACAGGTGGCAGCTGGTCCGTGGGCCGCATCTTGATATTCATGGAAATCCAGCGGGCAGCCTGCCCCGAAGGGCCGAGGGCCTACCTAGGTCTGACAAATACTTCTGCTCGGGAAAACAAAACTCAGCACCCCAGGTTCCTGGTCTCAGTTTGCAGAGCTCCATGGGCACTCTCAAAGCAGCCCGAGTTGGCACAGGTGGCAGCTTGTCCCCTGCGCGGCATCTTGATATTCGTGGAAATCCTGATGCCAGCCTGCCCCGAAGGGCCAAGGGCCTACCTGGTACTGACAAAGGCTTCTGCCCGGGGAAACAAAACTAAGCACCCCCACGTTCCTGGTCTCAGTTGGAAGAACTCCGTGGGCACGCTCAAAGCAGCACGAGTTGGCACAGGTGCCAGCTTGTCCCTGGGCAGCATCTTGATATTCATGGAAATCGAGCAGGTAGCCGGCCCTGAAGGGCCGAGGGCCTACCTAGTACTGACAAATATTTCTGCTTGGGAAAACAAAACCCACCACCCCCTCGTTCCTGGTCTCAGTTTGAAGAACTTCGCGGGCACTCTCAAAGCAGCCCGAGTTGGCACAGGTGGCAGCTTGTCCCTGGGCAGCATCTTGATATTCGTGGAAATCCTGCTGCCAGCCCTGCCCCTAAGGAACAAGGGCCTACCTTGTACAGACAAATACTTCTGCTCGGAAAACAAAACTCAGCACCCCACGGTCCTCGTGTCAGTTTGAATAGCTCCATGGGCACTCTGAAAGCAGCGCAAGTTGGCACAGGTGGCAGCTTGTCCCTGGGCGGCATCTTGATATTCGTGGAAATCCTGGTACCAGCCTGCCCCGGAGGGCCGAGGGACTTCCTGGCACTGACAAAGTCTTCTGCCCGGGAAAAAAAAAAATCACCACCCCACGTTCCTGGTTTCTGTTTGCAGAGCTCCATGGGCACTCTCAAAGCAGCCCTAGTAGGCACAGGTGGCAGCTTGTCCATGGGCAGCATCGTGATATTCGTGGAAATCCATCAGGCAGAAGGCCCCTAAGGAACAAGGGCCTACCTGGTACTGACAAATGCTTCTGCCCAGGGAAACAAAATTCTCAAACCCACGTTCCTGGTCTCAGTTTGCAGAGCTCCGTGGGTACTCTCAAAGCAGACCGAGTCAGCACAGGTGGCAGCTTGTCCCTGGGCAGCATCTTGTTATGAGTGGAAATCATTGTGCCAGCCTGCCCCTAAGGAACAAGGGCCTACCTTGTACAGATAAATACTTTTGCTCGGGAAAACAAAACTTAGCACCCCACGGTCCTGGTCTCAGATATTAGAGCTCCATGGGCACTCTGAAAGCAGCGCAAGTGTGCACAGGTGGCAGCTTGTCCCTGGGCGGCATCTTGATATTTGTGGAAATCCAGGTACCAGCCTGCCACGAAGGGCCGAGGGACTACCTGGCACTGACAAAGGCTTCTGCCCGTGGAAACAAAACTCAGTACCCCACGTTCCTGGTCTCAGTTTGCAGAGCTCCTTGGGCACTCTCAAAGAAGCCCGAGTTGGCACAGGTGGCAGCTTGTCCCTAGGCAGCATCTTGATATTCATGGAAATCCAGCAGGCAGACGGCCCCATAGGGCCAAGGGCCTACCTGGTATTGATAAAGGCTTCTGCCCGGGAAAACAAAACTCAGCACCCCACGTTCCTGGTCTCAGTTTGTAGGACTCCGTGGGCACTCTCAAAGCAGGGAGTTGGCACAGGTGGCAGCTTGTCCCTGGGTGGCATCTTGATATTCGTGGAAATCCTGGTGCCAGCCTGCCCCGAATGGCCAAGGGCCTACCTGGTACTGAGAAAGGCTTCTGCCCAGTAAAAAAACCCCACCACCCCATGTTCCTGGTCTCAGTTTGAAGGACAATGTGGGCACTCTCAAAGCAGCCCGAGTTGGCACAGGTGGCAGCTTGTCCCTGGGCAGCATCTTGATATTCATGGAAATCTAGCAGGCAGACGGCCCCGAAGGGCCAAGGGCCTACCTGGTACTGACAAAGGCTTCTGCCCGGGGAAACAAAACCCACCACCCCACGTTCCTGGTCTCAGTTTGCAGAGCTCCATGGGTACTCCCAAAGCAGCATGAGTTGGCACAGGTGGCAGCTTGTCCCTGGGCAGCATCTTGATATTCATGGAAATGCAGCAGGCTGACGGCCCCTTAGGGCCAAGGGCCTACCTGGTACTGACAAAGGCTTCTGCCCAGTAAAAAAAAACCCACCACCCCATGTTCCTTGTCTCAGTTTGAAGGACTCCGTGGCACTCTCAAAGCAGCGCAAGTTGGCACAGGTGGCAGCTTATCCCTGGGCGGCATCTTGATATTCGTGGAAATCCTGGTGCCAGCCTGCCTCTAAGGGCTGACGGCCTTCATGGTAGTGACAAAGGCTTCTTCCCGGGAAAAAAAATTCACCACCCCACGTTCCTGGTTTCTGTTTGCAGAGCTCCATGGGCACTCTCAAAGCAGCCCGAGTTGGCACAGGTGGCAGCTTGTCCATGGGCAGCATCTTTATATTCGTGGAAATCCAGCAGGCAGAAGGCCCCTAAGGAACAAGGGCCTACCTGGTACTGACAAATGCTTCTGCCCAGGGAAACAAAATTCTCAAACCCACGTTCCTGGTTTCAGTTTGAAGGACACCCTGGGAACTCTCAAAGCAGCGCGAGTAGGCACAGGTGGCAGCTTGTCCATGGGCAACATCTTGATATTCGTGGAAATCCAGCAGGCAGCCTGCCCCTAAGGAACAAGGGCCTACCTGGTACTGACAAATGCTTCTGCCCAGGGAAACAAAATTTCACCAACCCTCGTTCCTGGTCTCAGTTTTCAGAGCTCCGTGGGCACTCTCAAAGCAGAACGAGTTGGCACAGGTGGCAGCTTGTCCCTGGGCAGCATCTTGATATTCGTGGAAATCCAGCAGGCAGCCTGCCCCTAAGGAACAAGGGCCTACCTGGTACTGACAAATGCTTCTGCGTGGGGAAACAAAACCCATAACCCCACGTTCCTGGTTTTGGTTAGCAGAGCTCCATGGGCACTCTCAAAGCAGTGCGAGTTGGCACAGGTGGCAGCTTGTCCCTGGACGGCATCTTGATATTCGTGGAAATCCTTGTGCCAGCCTTGCCCGAAAGGCCGAGGGACTACCTGGTACTGACAGAGCTTCTTCCCGGGAAAACAGAATTTGCCAGCCCACGTTCCTGGTCTCAGTTTGCAGAGCTCCATGGGAACTCTCCAAGCAGCCCAAGTTGGCACAGGTGGCAGCTTGTCCCTGGGCAGCAACTTGATATTCATGGAAATCCAGCAGGCAGACGGCCCCATAGGGCCAAGGGCCTACCTGGTATTGATAAAGGCTTCTGCCCGGGAAAAAAAAACCCACCACCCCACGTTCCTGGTCTCAGTTTGTAGGACTCTGTGGGCACTCTCAAAGCAGGGAGTTGGAACAGGTGGCAGCTTGTCCCTGGGCGGCATCTTGATATTCGTGGAAATCCTGGTGCCAGCCTGCCCCGAAAGGCCAAGGGCCTACATGGTACTGACAAAGGCTTCTGCCCGCGGAAACAAAAACTCACCACCCCACGTTCCTGGTCTCGGTTGGAAGAACTCCGTGGGCACTCTCAAAGCAGCCCGAGTTGGCACAGGTGGCAGCTTGTCCCTGCGCAGCATCTTGATATTCCTGGAAATCCAGCAGGCAGCCTGCCCCGAAGGGCCGAGGGCCTACATGGTACTGACAAATACTTCTGCTCAGGAAAACAAAACCCACCACCCCACGTTCCTGGTCTCAGTTTGAAGGACTCCGTGGGCACTCTAAAAGCAGCCCGAGTAGGCACAGGTGGCAGCTTGTCCCTGGGCGGCATCTTGATATTCGTGGAAATCCTGCTGCAGCCTGCCCCTAAGGAACAAGAGCCTACCTGGTACTGACAAAGAGCTCTGCACGGGAAAAAAAAACTCAGCACCCCACGGTCCTGGTTTCTGTTTGCAGAGCTCCATGGGCACTCTCAAAGCAGCCCGAGTTGGCACAGGTGGCAGCTTGTCCCTGCGCGGCATCTTGATATTCGTGGAAATCCTTCTGCCAGCCTGCCCCGAAGGGCCGAGGGCCTACATGGTACTGACAAAGGCTTCTGCCCGCGGAAACAAAACCCACCACCCCACGTTCCTGGTCTCAGTTGGAAGAACCCCGTGGGCCTCTCAAAGCAGCCTGAGTAGGCACAGGTGGCAGCTTGTCTCTGGGCAGCATCTTGATATTCGTGGAAATCCTGCAGCCAGCCTGCCCCTAAGGAACAAGGGCCTACCTGGTACTGACAAATGCTTCTGCCCGGGGAAACAAAACCCACCACCCCACGTTCCTGGTCTCAGTTTTCAGAGCTCCGTGGGCACTCTCAAAGCAGCACGAGTTGGCACAGGTGGCAGCTTGTCCCTGGGCAGCATCTTGATATTCGTGGAAATGCAGCAGGCAGCCTGCCCCTAAGTAACAAGGGCCTACCTGGTACTGACAAAGGCTTCTGCCCGGGAAAAAAACCCATAAGCCCACGTTCCTGGTTTTTGTTTGCAGAGCTCCGTGGGCACTCTCAAAGCAGCCTGAGTTGGCACAGGTGGCAGCTTGTCCCTGCGCGGCATCTTGATATTCATGGAAATCTTTCTGCCAGCCGGCCCCGAAGGGCCGAGGGCCCACCTGGTACTGACAAATGCTTCTGCCTGGGGAAACAAAACCCACAAACCCACGTTCCTGGTCTCAGTTTGCAGAGCTCTGTGGGTACTCTCAAAGCAGCCTGAGTAGGCACAGGTGGCAGCTTGTCCCTGGGCAGCATCTTGATATTCGTGGGAATCCAGCAGGCAGCCTGCCCAGAAGGAACGAGGGCCGACCTGGTACAGACAAATACTTCTGCCCAGGAAAAAAAATTCACCAACCCTCGTTCCTGGTCTCAGTTTGCAGAGCTCCGTGGGCACTCTCAAAGCAGCCTGAGTTGGCACAGGTGGCAGCTTGTCCCTGGGCAGCATCTTGATATTCGTGGAAATCCTGCTGCAGCGTAACCCTAAGGAACAAGAGCCTACCTGGTACTGACAAATGGCTCTGCCCGGGAAAACAAAACTCATAACCCCACGTTCCTGGTCTCAGTTTGCAGAGCTCCATGGGCACTCTCAAAGCAGCCCGAGTTGGCACAGGTGGCAGCTTGTCCCTGGGCAGCATCTTGATATTCATGGAAATCCAGCAGGCCTGTCGGCCCCGAAGGGCCAAGGGCCTACCTGGAACTGACAAAGGGGCTCTACCCGCGGGAAAACAAAACTCAGCACCCCACGTTCCTGGTCTCAGTTTGCAGAGCTCCATGGGCACTCTCAAAGCAGCCCGAGTTGGCACAGGTGGCAGCTTGTCCCTGGGCGGCATCTTGATATTCGTGGAAATCCTGGTGCCAGCCTGCCCCGAAAAGCCGAGGGCCTACATGGTACTGACAAAGGCTTCTGCCCGGGGAAACAAAACTCAGCAACCCACGTTCCTGGTCTCAGTTTGAAGGACTCCGTGGGCACTCTCAAAGCAGCCCGAGTTGGCACAGGTGGCAGCTTGTCCCTGGGCAGCATCTTGATATTCGTGGAAATCCAGCAGGCAGACGGCCCCTAATGAACAAGAGCCTACCTGGTACTGACAAATACTCTGCCCGGGAAAACAAACCTATAACCCCACGTTCCTGGTTTCTGTTTGCAGAGCTCCATGGGCACTCTCAAAGCAGCCTGAGTTGGCACAGGTGGCAGCTTGTCCCTGGGCAGCATCTTGATATTCATGGAAATCCAGCGGGCAGCCGGCCTCGAAGGGCCGAGGGCCTACCTAGGTACTGACAAATAATTCTGCTCGGGAAAACAAACCTATAACCCCACGTTCCTGGTCTCAGTCAGAGCTCCGTGGGCACTCTCAAAGCAGAGTTGGCACAGGTGGCAGCTTGTCCCTGGGCAGCATCTTGGGCAGCGCCCCTAAGGAACAAGGGCCTACCTTGTATAGACAAATACTTCTGCTCTCAGCACCCCACGTTCCTGGTCTCAGTTTTTAGAGCTCCATGGGCACTCTGAAAGCAGCGCAAGTTGGCACAGGTGGCAGCTTGTCCCTGGGCAGCATCTTGATATTCATGGAAATCCAGCGGGCAGCCGGCCCCGAAGGGCCGAGGGCCTACCTAGGACTGAAAAATACTTCTGCTCGGGAAAACAAAACTCAGCACCCCTACGTTCCTGGTCTCAGTTTGCAGAGCTCCATGGGCACTCTCAAAGCAGCCCGAGTTGGCACAGGTGGCAGCTTGTCCCTGGGCGGCATCTTGATATTCGTGGAAATCCTGGTGCCAGCCTGCCTCGAAGGGCCAAGGCCCTACATGGTACTGACAAAGGCTTCTGCCCGGGGAAACAAAACTAAGCAATCCACGTTCACCCGTGGGCACTCTCAAAGCAGTAGGCACAGGTGGCAGCTTGTCCCTGCGCGGCATCTTGATATTCGTGGAAATCGAGAAGGTGCCGGCCCTGAAGGGCCGAGGGCCTACCTAGCTGAAAAATACTTCTGCTTGGGAGTTCTCTCAGTTTGAAGGACTCCGTGGGCACTCTCAAAGCAGCCCGAGTAGGCACAGGTGGCAGCTTGTCCATGGGCAGTATCTTGATATTCGTGGAAATCCAGCAGGCAGAAGGCCCCTAAGTAACAAGGGCCTACCTGGTACTGACAAATGCTTCTGCCCAGGGAAACAAAATTCTCAAACCCACGTTCCTGGTCTCAGTTTGCAGAGCTCCGTGGGCACTCTCAAAGCAGCGTGAGTTGGCACAGGTGGCAGCTTGTCCCTGGGCGACATCTTGATATTCGTGGAAATCCTGGTGCCCAGCCTGCCCCGAAGGGCCGAGGGCCTACCTGGTACTGACAAAGGCTTCTGCCCGTGGAAACAAAACTCAGTACCCCACGTTCCTGGTCTCAGTTTGCAGACCTCCATGGGCACTCTCAAAGCAGCGCGAGTTGGCACAGGTGGCAGCTTGTCCCTGGGCAGCATCTTGATATTCATGGAAATCCAGCAGGCAGACGGCCCCTTAGGGCCAAGGGCCTACCTGGTACTGATAAATACTTCTGCCCGGGAAAAAAAAACCCACCACCCCTACGTTCCTGGTCTCAGTTTGTACTAGCTCCGTGGGCACTCTCAAAGCAGCCTGAGTTGGCACAGGTGGCAGCTTGTCCCTGGGCGGCATCTTGATATTCGTGGAAATCCTGGTGCCAGCCTGCCCCGAAGGGCCAAGGGCCTACATGGTATTAAAAAGGCTTCTGCCCGCGGAAAACAAAACCCACCACCCCACGTTCCTGGTCTCAGTTTGAAGGATTCCGTGGGCACTCTGGTTTCTGTTTGCAAGCAGCATAAGTTGGCACAGGTGGCAGCTTGTCCCTGCGCGGCATCTTGATATTCATGGAAATCAAGCAGGCAGACGGCCCCGAAGGGCCAAGGGCCTACCTGGTACTGACAAAGGCTTCTGCCTGTGGAAACAAAACCTCACTACCCCACGTTCCTGGTCTCACTTTGAAGGATTCCGTGGGCACTCTCAAAGCAGCCTCGCGTTGGCACAGGTGGCAGCTTGTCCCTGGGCGCGGCATCTTGATATTCATGGAAATCCAGCAGGCAGCCGGCCCCAGAGGGCCGAGGGCCTACCTAGTACTGACAAATACTTCTGCTCGGGAAAACAAAACTCAGCACCCCACGTTCCTGGTCTCAGTTTTTAGAGCTCCATGGGCACTCTGGAAGCAGCCCAAGTTGGCACAGGTGGCAGCTTGTCCCTGGGCGGCATCTTGATATTCGTGGAAATCCTAGTGCCAGCCTGCCCCGAAGCGCCGAGGGCCTACATGGTACTGACAAAGGCTTCTGCCCAGGGAAACAAAACTCAGCACCCCACGTTCCTGGTCTCAGTTTGAAGAACTCCGTGGGCACTCTCAAAGCAGCCCGAGTAGGCACAGGTGGCAGCTTGTCCCTGGGCAGCATCTTGATATTCCTGGAAATCCTGCAGCCTGCCCCTAGGACAAGGCCCCTTGATAGGCTCGGGAAAACAAGAGCCTGGTCTACTCCATGGTACTGACAAAGGCTTCTGCCCTGGGCAGCATCTTGGAAACAAAATACCTAGGACTGAAAAATACACCCCACGTTCCTGGTCTCAGTTTTCAGAGCTCCGTGGGCACTCTCAAAGCAGCCCGAGTTGGCACAGGTGGCAGCTTGTCCCTGGGCGGCATCTTGATATTCGTGGAAATCCTGGTGCCAGCCTGCCCGAAGGGCCGAGGGCCTACATGGTACTGACAAAGGCTTCTGCCCACAAAACTAAGCACCCCACATTCCTGGTCTCAGGAAAACAAAACCCAGTAGGCCAGGTGGCAGCCCCTGCGTTCCTGGTCTCAGTACCTAGGACTGAAAGCTTGGGAAAACTCCAGTTTGAAGGACTCCGTGGGCACTCTCAAAGCAGCCCGAGTTGGCACAGGTGGCAGCTTGTCCATGGGCAGCATCTTGATATTCGTGGAAATCCAGCAGGCAGAAGGCCCCTAAGGAACAAGGGCCTACCTGGTACTGACAAATGTTTCTGCCCAGGGAAACAAAATTCTCAAACCCACGTTCCTGGTCTCAGTTTGCAGAGCTCCGTGGGCACTCTCAAAGCAGCCCGAGTTGGCACAGGTGGCAGCTTGTCCCTGGGCAGCATCTTCATATTCGTGGAAAGCCTGTTGCCAGCCAGCCCCTAATGAACAAGAGCCTACCTGGTACTGACAAAGGGCTCTGCCCGGGAAAACAAAACCCATAACCCTACGTTCCTGGTTTCTGTTTGCAGAGCTCCATGGGGACTCACAAAGCAGCCCGAGTAGGCACAGGTGGCAGCTTGTCCCTGGGCAGCATCTTGATATTCGTGGAAATCCTTGTGCCAGCCTTCCCCGAAGGGCCGACGGCCTACCTGGTACTGACAAAGGCTTCTGCCCAGGGAAACAAAACCCACCACCCCACGTTCCTGGTCTCAGTTTGCAGAGCTCCGTGGGCACTCTGAAAAGAGCCCGAGTTGGCACAGGTGGCAGCTTGTCCCTGGGCAGCATCTTGATATTCGTGGAAATCCTTCTGCCAGCATACCCCGCAGGGCCACGGGCCTACCTGGTACTGACAATGGCTTCTGCCCGGGAAAAGAAATTCACCAGCCCACGTTCCTGGTTTCAGTTTGCAGAGCTCCGTTAGCACTCTCAAAGCAGCCCGAGTAGGCACAGGTGGCAGCTTGTCCCTGGGCAGCATCTTGATATTTGTGGAAATCCAGCAGGCAGACTGCCCCTTAGGCCAAGGGCCTACCTGGTACTGACAAAGGCTTCTGCCCGTGGAAACAAAATCCACCACCCCTCGTTCCTGGTCTCAGTTTGAAGGACTCCGTGGGCACTCTCAAAGCAGCCCGAGTTGGTACAGGTGGCAGCTTGTCCCTGCGCGGCATCTTGATATTCATGGAAATCCAGCAGGCAGCCGGCCCCGAAGGGCCGAGGGCCTACCATGTGCGGACAAATACTTCTGCTCAGGAGAACAAAACCCACCAGCCCGCATTCCTGGTCTCAGTTTGCAGAGCTCCATGGGCACTCTCAAAGCAGCACTAGATGGAACAGGTGGCAGCTTGTCCCTGCGCGGCATCTTGATATTCGTGGAAATCCTTGTGCCAGCCTGCCCCTAAGGGCCGAGGGTCTACCTGGTACTGACAAATACTTCTGCTCAGGAAAACAAAACCCACCACCCCTCGTTCCTGGTCTCAGTTTGAAGGACTCCGTGGGCACTCTCAAAGCAGCCCGAGTAGGCACAGGTGGCAGCTTGTCCCTGGGCGGCATCTTGATATTCGTGGAAATCCTGCTGCAGCCTGCCCCTAAGGAACAAGAGCCTACCTGTTACTGACAAAGGGCTCTGCCCGGGAAAACAAAACTCAGCACCCCACGGTCCTGGTTTCTGTTTGCAGAGCTCCATGGGCACTCTCAAAGCAGCTCGAGTTGGCACAGGTGGCAGCTTGTCCCTGCGCGGCATCTTGATATTCGTGGAAATCCTGGTGCCTGCCTGCCCCGAAGGGCCGAGGGCCTACATGGTACTGACAAAGGCTTCTGCCCGCGGAAACAAAACCCACCACCCCACGTTCCTGGTCTCCATTGGAAGAACGCCGTGGGCACTCTCAAAGCAGCCTGAGTAGGTACAGGTGGCAGCTTGTCCCTGGGCAGCATCTTGATATTCGTGGAAATCCTGCTGCCAGCCCTCCCCTAAGGAACAAGGGCCTACCTGGTACTGACAAATGCTTCTGCCCGGGAAAACAAAACTCAGCACCCCAGGTTCCTGGTCTCAGTATGAAGGACTCCATGGGCACTCTCAAAGCAGCCCCAGTTGGCACAGGTGGCAGCTTGTCCCTGGGCAGCATCTTGATATTCGTGGAAATCCAGCAGGCAGACGGCCCCTAATGAAGAAGAGCCTACCTGGTACTGACAAAGGGCTCTGCCCGGGAAAACAAACCTATAAGCCCACGTTCCTGGTTTCTGTTTGCAGAGCTCCATGGGCACTCTCAAAGCAGCCTGAGTTGGCACAGGTGGCAGCTTGTCCCTGGGCGGCATCTTGATATTCATGGAAATCTACCGTGCAGCCGGCCCCGAAGGGCCGAGGGCGTACATGGTACTGACAAAGGCTTCTGCCCAGGGAAACAAAACTAAGCACCCCAGGTTCCTGGTCTCAGTTGGAAGAATTCCGTGGGCACTCTCAAAGCAGCCCGAGTAGGCACAGGTGGCAGCTTGTCCCTGGGCAGCATCTTGATATTCGTGGAAATCCAGCAAGCAGCCTGCCCCTAAGGAACAAGGGCGTACCTGGTACGGACAAATGCTTCTGCCCAGGGAAATAAAATTCACCAACCCTCGTTTCCTGGTCTCAGTTTTCTGAGCTCCGTGGGCACTCTCAAAGCAGCCTGAGTTGGCACAGGTGGCAGCTTGTCCCTGCGCGGCATCTTGATATTCGTGGAAATCCTGCTGCCAGCCCTCCCCTAAGGAACAAGGGCCTACCTGGTACTGACAAATGCTTCTGCCCAGGGAAACAAAATTCTCAAACCCACGTTCCTGGTCTCAGTTTGCAGAGCTCCGTGGGCACTCTCAAAGCAGCCCGAGTTGTCACAGGTGGCAGCTTGTCCCTGGGCAGCATCTTGATATTCCTGGAAATCCTGCTGCCAGCCTGCCCCTAAGGAACAAGGGCCTACCTTGTATAGACAAATACTTCTGCTCGGGAAAACAAAACTCAGCACCCCACGTTCCTGGTCTCAGTTTTTAGAGCTCCATGGGCACTCTGAAAGCAGCGCAAGTTGGCACAGGTGGCAGCTTGTCCCTGGGCAGCATCTTGATATTCATGGAAATCCAGCGGGCAGCCGGCCCCGAAGGGCCGAGGGCCTACCTAGGACTGAAAAATACTTCTGCTCGGGAAAACAAAACTCAGCACCCCTGCGTTCCTGGTCTCAGTTTTCAGAGCTCCATGGGCACTCTCAAAGCAGCCCGAGTTGGCACAGGTGGCAGCTTGTCCCTGGGCGGCATCTTGATATTCGTGGAAATCCTGGTGCCAGCCTGCCCGAAGGGCCAAGGCCCTACATGGTACTGACAAAGGCTTCTGCCCGGGGAAACAAAACTAAGCAATCCACGTTCCTGGTCTCAGTTGGAAGAACTCCGTGGGCACTCTCAAAGCAGCCCGAGTAGGAACAGGTGGCAGCTTGTCCCTGCGCGGCATCTTGATATTCGTGGAAATCGAGAAGGTAGCCGGCCCTGAAGGGCCGAGGGCCTACCTAGTACTGAAAAATACTTCTGCTTGGGAAAACAAAACCCACCACCCCTCGTTCCTGGTCTCAGTTTGAAGGACTCCGTGGGCACTCTCAAAGCAGCCCGAGTTGGCACAGGTGGCAGCTTGTCCCTGCGCGGCATCTTGATATTCGTGGAAATCCAGCAGGCAGAAGGCCCCTAAGGAACAAGGGCCTACCTGGTACTGACAAATGCTTCTGCCCAGGGAAACAAAATTCTCAAACCCACGTTCCTGGTCTCAGTTTGCAGAGCTCCGTGGGCACTCTCAAAGCAGCCCGAGTTGGCACAGGTGGCAGCTTGTCCCTGGGCAGCATCTTGATATTCGTGGAAATCCTTCTGCCAGCCTGCCCCTAAGGAACAAGGGCCTACCTTGTATAGACAAATACTTCTGCTCGGGAAAACAAAACTCAGCACCCCACGTTCCTGGTTTCAGTTTTTAGAGCTCCATGGGCACTCTGAAAGCAGCGCAAGTTGGCACAGGTGGCAGCTTGTCCCTGGGCGGCATCTTGATATTCGTGGAAATCCTGGTACCAGCCTGCCCCTAAGGGCCGAGGGACTACCTGGTACTGACAGAGCTTCTTCCCGGGGAAACAGCATTCGCCAGCCCACGTTCCTGGTCTCAGTTTGCAGAGCTCCATGGGAACTCTCAAAGCAGCCCGAATTGGCACAGGTGGCAGCTTGTCCCTGGACAGCATCTTGATATTCGTGGAAAGCCAGCAGGCAGACGGCCCCTAAGGGCCAAGGGCCTACCTGGTACTGACAAATGCTTCTGCCTGTGGAAACAAAACCCACTACCCCACGTTCCTGGTCTCAGTTTTCAGAGCTCCATGGGCACTCTCAAAGCAGCCCGAGTTGGCACAGGTGGCAGCTTGTCCCTGGGCGGCATCTTGATATTCGTGGAAATCCTGGTGCCAGCCTGCCCGAAGGGCCAAGGCCCTACATGGTACTGACAAAGGCTTCTGCCCAGGGAAACAAAACTAAGCACCCCACATTCCTGGTCTCAGTTGGAAGAACTCCGTGGGCACTCTCAAAGCAGCCCGAGTAGGCACAGGTGGCAGCTTGTCCCTGCGCGGCATCTTGTTATTCGTGGAAATCGAGAAGGTAGACGGCCCTGAAGGGCCGAGGGCCTACCTAGGACTGAAAAATACTTCTGCTTGGGAAAACAAAACCCACCACCCCTCGTTCCTGGTCTCAGTTTGAAGGACTCCGTGGGCACTCTCAAAGCAGCCCGAGTTGGCACAGGTGGCAGCTTGTCCATGGGCAGCATCTTGATATTCGTGGAAATCCAGCAGGCAGAAGGCCCCTAAGGAACAAGGGCCTACCTGGTACTGACAAATGTTTCTGCCCAGGGAAACAAAATTCTCAAACCCACGTTCCTGGTCTCAGTTTGCAGAGCTCCGTGGGCACTCTCAAAGCAGCCCGAGTTGGCACAGGTGGCAGCTTGTCCCTGGGCAGCATCTTCATATTCGTGGAAAGCCTGTTGCCAGCCAGCCCCTAATGAACAAGAGCCTACCTGGTACTGACAAAGGGCTCTGCCCGGGAAAACAAAACCCATAACCCTACGTTCCTGGTTTCTGTTTGCAGAGCTCCATGGGGACTCACAAAGCAGCCCGAGTAGGCACAGGTGGCAGCTTGTCCCTGGGCAGCATCTTGATATTCGTGGAAATCCTTGTGCCAGCCTTCCCCGAAGGGCCGACGGCCTACCTGGTACTGACAAAGGCTTCTGCCCAGGGAAACAAAACCCACCACCCCACGTTCCTGGTCTCAGTTTGCAGAGCTCCGTGGGCACTCTGAAAAGAGCCCGAGTTGGCACAGGTGGCAGCTTGTCCCTGGGCAGCATCTTGATATTCGTGGAAATACTTCTGCCAGCATACCCCGCAGGGCCACGGGCCTACCTGGTACTGACAAAGGCTTCTGCCCGGGAAAAGAAATTCACCAGCCCACGTTCCTGGTTTCAGTTTGCAGAGCTCCGTTAGCACTCTCAAAGCAGCCCGAGTAGGCACAGGTGGCAGCTTGTCCCTGGGCAGCATCTTGATATTTGTGGAAATCCAGCAGGCAGACTGCCCCTTAGGCCAAGGGCCTACCTGGTACTGACAAAGGCTTCTGCCCGTGGAAACAAAATCCACCACCCCTCGTTCCTGGTCTCAGTTTGAAGGACTCCGTGGGCACTCTCAAAGCAGCCCGAGTTGGTACAGGTGGCAGCTTGTCCCTGCGCGGCATCTTGATATTCATGGAAATCCAGCAGGCAGCCGGCCCCGAAGGGCCGAGGGCCTACCATGTGCGGACAAATACTTCTGCTCAGGAGAACAAAACCCACCAGCCCGCATTCCTGGTCTCAGTTTGCAGAGCTCCATGGGCACTCTCAAAGCAGCACTAGATGGAACAGGTGGCAGCTTGTCCCTGCGCGGCATCTTGATATTCGTGGAAATCCTTGTGCCAGCCTGCCCCTAAGGGCCGAGGGTCTACCTGGTACTGACAAATACTTCTGCTCAGGAAAACAAAACCCACCACCCCTCGTTCCTGGTCTCAGTTTGAAGGACTCCGTGGGCACTCTCAAAGCAGCCCGAGTAGGCACAGGTGGCAGCTTGTCCCTGGGCAGCATCTTGATATTCGTGGAAATCCTGCTGCAGCCTGCCCCTAAGGAACAAGAGCCTACCTGTTACTGACAAAGGGCTCTGCCCGGGAAAACAAAACTCAGCACCCCACGGTCCTGGTTTCTGTTTGCAGAGCTCCATGGGCACTCTCAAAGCAGCTCGAGTTGGCACAGGTGGCAGCTTGTCCCTGCGCGGCATCTTGATATTCGTGGAAATCCTGGTGCCTGCCTGCCCCGAAGGGCCGAGGGCCTACATGGTACTGACAAAGGCTTCTGCCCGCGGAAACAAAACCCACCACCCCACGTTCCTGGTCTCCATTGGAAGAACGCCGTGGGCACTCTCAAAGCAGCCTGAGTAGGTACAGGTGGCAGCTTGTCCCTGGGCAGCATCTTGATATTCGTGGAAATCCTGCTGCCAGCCCTCCCCTAAGGAACAAGGGCCTACCTGGTACTGACAAATGCTTCTGCCCGGGAAAACAAAACTCAGCACCCCAGGTTCCTGGTCTCAGTATGAAGGACTCCATGGGCACTCTCAAAGCAGCCCCAGTTGGCACAGGTGGCAGCTTGTCCCTGGGCAGCATCTTGATATTCGTGGAAATCCAGCAGGCAGACGGCCCCTAATGAAGAAGAGCCTACCTGTTACTGACAAAGGGCTCTGCCCGGGAAAACAAACCTATAAGCCCACGTTCCTGGTTTCTGTTTGCAGAGCTCCATGGGCACTCTCAAAGCAGCCTGAGTTGGCACAGGTGGCAGCTTGTCCCTGGGCGGCATCTTGATATTCATGGAAATCTACCGTGCAGCCGGCCCCGAAGGGCCGAGGGCGTACATGGTACTGACAAAGGCTTCTGCCCAGGGAAACAAAACTAAGCACCCCAGGTTCCTGGTCTCAGTTGGAAGAATTCCGTGGGCACTCTCAAAGCAGCCCGAGTAGGCACAGGTGGCAGCTTGTCCCTGGGCAGCATCTTGATATTCGTGGAAATCCAGCAAGCAGCCTGCCCCTAAGGAACAAGGGCGTACCTGGTACGGACAAATGCTTCTGCCCAGGGAAATAAAATTCACCAACCCTCGTTTCCTGGTCTCAGTTTTCTGAGCTCCGTGGGCACTCTCAAAGCAGCCTGAGTTGGCACAGGTGGCAGCTTGTCCCTGCGCGGCATCTTGATATTCGTGGAAATCCTGCTGCCAGCCCTCCCCTAAGGAACAAGGGCCTACCTGGTACTGACAAATGCTTCTGCCCAGGGAAACAAAATTCTCAAACCCACGTTCCTGGTCTCAGTTTGCAGAGCTCCGTGGGCACTCTCAAAGCAGCCCGAGTTGTCACAGGTGGCAGCTTGTCCCTGGGCAGCATCTTGATATTCCTGGAAATCCTGCTGCCAGCCTGCCCCTAAGGAACAAGGGCCTACCTTGTATAGACAAATACTTCTGCTCGGGAAAACAAAACTCAGCACCCCACGTTCCTGGTCTCAGTTTTTAGAGCGCCATGGGCACTCTGAAAGCAGCGCAAGTTGGCACAGGTGGCAGCTTGTCCCTGGGCAGCATCTTGATATTCATGGAAATCCAGCGGGCAGCCGGCCCCGAAGGGCCGAGGGCCTACCTAGGACTGAAAAATACTTCTGCTCGGGAAAACAAAACTCAGCACCCCTGCGTTCCTGGTCTCAGTTTTCAGAGCTCCATGGGCACTCTCAAAGCAGCCCGAGTTGGCACAGGTGGCAGCTTGTCCCTGGGCGGCATCTTGATATTCGTGGAAATCCTGGTGCCAGCCTGCCCGAAGGGCCAAGGCCCTACATGGTACTGACAAAGGCTTCTGCCCGGGG
Organism: Motacilla alba alba; assembly: GCF_015832195.1. Classification (NCBI taxonomy): domain Eukaryota; kingdom Metazoa; phylum Chordata; class Aves; order Passeriformes; family Motacillidae; genus Motacilla; species Motacilla alba. The sequence continues at coordinate 5,853 of NW_024037232.1, read as the reverse complement.
AAACAAAACTAAGCAATCCACGTTCCTGGTCTCAGTTGGAAGAACTCCGTGGGCACTCTCAAAGCAGCCCGAGTAGGAACAGGTGGCAGCTTGTCCCTGCGCGGCATCTTGATATTCGTGGAAATCGAGAAGGTAGCCGGCCCTGAAGGGCCGAGGGCCTACCTAGTACTGAAAAATACTTCTGCTTGGGAAAACAAAACCCACCACCCCTCGTTCCTGGTCTCAGTTTGAAGGACTCCGTGGGCACTCTCAAAGCAGCCCGAGTTGGCACAGGTGGCAGCTTGTCCCTGCGCGGCATCTTGATATTCGTGGAAATCCAGCAGGCAGAAGGCCCCTAAGGAACAAGGGCCTACCTGGTACTGACAAATGCTTCTGCCCAGGGAAACAAAATTCTCAAACCCACGTTCCTGGTCTCAGTTTGCAGAGCTCCGTGGGCACTCTCAAAGCAGCCCGAGTTGGCACAGGTGGCAGCTTGTCCCTGGGCAGCATCTTGATATTCGTGGAAATCCTTCTGCCAGCCTGCCCCTAAGGAACAAGGGCCTACCTTGTATAGACAAATACTTCTGCTCGGGAAAACAAAACTCAGCACCCCACGTTCCTGGTTTCAGTTTTTAGAGCTCCATGGGCACTCTGAAAGCAGCGCAAGTTGGCACAGGTGGCAGCTTGTCCCTGGGCGGCATCTTGATATTCGTGGAAATCCTGGTACCAGCCTGCCCCTAAGGGCCGAGGGACTACCTGGTACTGACAGAGCTTCTTCCCGGGGAAACAGCATTCGCCAGCCCACGTTCCTGGTCTCAGTTTGCAGAGCTCCATGGGAACTCTCAAAGCAGCCCGAATTGGCACAGGTGGCAGCTTGTCCCTGGACAGCATCTTGATATTCGTGGAAAGCCAGCAGGCAGACGGCCCCTAAGGGCCAAGGGCCTACCTGGTACTGACAAATGCTTCTGCCTGTGGAAACAAAACCCACTACCCCACGTTCCTGGTCTCAGTTTGAAGGATTCCGTGGGCACTCTCAAAGCAGCCCGAGTTGGCACAGGTGGCAGCTTGTCCCTGCGTGGCATCATGATATTAGTGGAAATCCAGCAGGCAGCCGGCCCCGAAGGGCCAAGAGCCTACCTAGTACTAACAAATAATTCTTCTCGGGAAAACAAAACCCACCACCCCTCGTTCCTGGTCTCAGTTCGATGGAATCCGTGGGCACTCTCATAGAAGCCTGAGTTGGCACAGGTGGCAGCTTGTCCCTGGGCAGCATCTTGATATTCGTGGAAATCCTGGTGCAAGCCTCCCCCGAAGGGCCGAGGGCCTACATGGTACTGACAAAGGCTTCTGACCGCGGAAACAAAACCCACCACCCCACGTTCCTGGTCTCAGTTGAAAGAACTCCATGGGCCCTCTCAAAGCAGCCTGAATAGGCACAGGTGGCAGCTTGTCCCTGGGCAGCATCTTGATATTCGTGGAAATCCAGCAGGCAGCCTGCCCCTAAGGAACAAGGGCCTACCTGGTACTGACAAATGCTTCTGCCCAGGGAAACAAAATTCACAAACCCAGGATCCTGGTCTCAGTTTGAATAGCGCCATGGGCACTCTCAAAGCAGCCCGAGTTGGCACAGGTGGCAGCTTGTCCCTGGGCAGCATCTTCATATTCGTGGAAAGCCTGCTGCCAGCCAGCCCCTAATGAACAAGAGCCTACCTGGTACTGACAAAGGGCTCTGCCCGGGAAAACAAAACCCATAACCCTACGTTCCTGGTTTCTGTTTGCAGAGCTCCATGGGGACTCACAAAGCAGCCCGAGTAGGCACAGGTGGCAGCTTGTCCCTGCGCAGCATCTTGATATTCGTGGAAATCCTTGTGCCAGCCTTCCCCGAAGGGCCGACGGCCTACCTGGTACCGACAAAGGCTTCTGCCCGGGGAAACAAAACCCACCACCCCACGTTCCTGGTCTCAGTTTGCAGAGCTCCGTGGGCACTCTGAAAAGAGCCCGAGTTGGCACAGGTGGCAGCTTGTCCCTGGGCAGCATCTTGATATTCGTGGAAATCCTTCTGCCAGCATGCCCCGCAGGGCCACGAGCCTACCTGGTACTGACAAAGGCTTCTGCCCGGGAAAAGAAATTCACCAGCCCACGTTCCTGGTTTCAGTTTGCAGAGCTCCGTGGGCACTCTCAAAGCAGCCCGAGTAGGCACAGGTGGCAGCTTGTCCCTGGGCAGCATCTTGATATTTGTGGAAATCCAGCAGGCAGACCGCCCCTTAGGCCAAGGGCCTACATGGTACTGACAAAGGCTTCTGCCCGTGGAAACAAAATCCACCACCCCACGTTCCTGGTCTCAGTTTGAAGGACTCCGTGGGCACTCTCAAAGCAGCCCGAGTTGGTACAGGTGGCAGCTTGTCCCTGCGCGGCATCTTGATATTCATGGAAATCCAGCAGGCAGCCGGCCCCGAAGGGCCGAGGGCCTACCATGTGCGGACAAATACTTCTGCTCAGGAGAACAAAACCCACCAGCCCGCATTCCTGGTCTCAGTTTGCAGAGCTCCATGGGCACTCTCAAAGCAGCACTAGATGGAACAGGTGGCAGCTTGTCCCTGCGCGGCATCTTGATATTCGTGGAAATCCTTGTGCCAGCCTGCCCCTAAGGGCCGAGGGTCTACCTGGTACTGACAAATACTTCTGCTCAGGAAAACAAAACCCACCACCCCTCGTTCCTGGTCTCAGTTTGAAGGACTCCGTGGGCACTCTCAAAGCAGCCCGAGTAGGCACAGGTGGCAGCTTGTCCCTGGGCAGCATCTTGATATTCGTGGAAATCCTGCTGCAGCCTGCCCCTAAGGAACAAGAGCCTACCTGTTACTGACAAAGGGCTCTGCCCGGGAAAACAAAACTCAGCACCCCACGGTCCTGGTTTCTGTTTGCAGAGCTCCATGGGCACTCTCAAAGCAGCTCGAGTTGGCACAGGTGGCAGCTTGTCCCTGCGCGGCATCTTGATATTCGTGGAAATCCTGGTGCCTGCCTGCCCCGAAGGGCCGAGGGCCTACATGGTACTGACAAAGGCTTCTGCCCGCGGAAACAAAACCCACCACCCCACGTTCCTGGTCTCAGTTGGAAGAACGCCGTGGGCACTCTCAAAGCAGCCTGAGTAGGCACAGGTGGCAGCTTGTCCCTGCGCGGCATCTTGATATTCGTGGAAATCCTTCTGCCAGCCTGCCCCTAAGGGCCGAGGGACTACCTGGTACTGACAGAGCTTCTTCCCGGGGAAACAGAATTCGCCAGCCCACGTTCCTGGTCTCAGTTTGCAGAGCTCCAGGGGAACTCTCCAAGCAGCCCGAGTTGGCACAGGTGGCAGCTTGTCCCTGGGCAGACTCTAGATATTCGTGGAAATCCAGCAGGCAGAAGGCCCCTAAGGAACAAGGGCCTACCTGGTACTGACAAATGCTTCTGCCCAGGGAAACAATATTCACAAACCCAGGTTCCTGGTCTCAGTTTGAATAGCGCCATGGGCACTCTCAAAGCAGCCCGAGTTGGCACAGGTGGCAGCTTGTCCCTGGGCAGCATCTTCATATTCGTGGAAAGCCTGCTGCCAGCCAGCCCCTAATGAACAAGAGCCTACCTGGTACTGACAAAGGGCTCTGCCCGAGAAAACAAAACCCATAACCCTACGTTCCTGGTTTCTGTTTGCAGAGCTCCATGGGGACTCACAAAGCAGCCCGAGTAGGCACAGGTGGCAGCTTGTCCCTGCGCAGCATCTTGATATTCGTGGAAATCCTTGTGCCAGCCTTCCCCGAAGGGCCGACGGCCTACCTGGTACCGACAAAGGCTTCTGCCCGGGGAAACAAAACCCACCACCCCACGTTCCTGGTCTCAGTTTGCAGAGCTCCGTGGGCACTCTGAAAAGAGCCCGAGTTGGCACAGGTGGCAGCTTGTCCCTGGGCAGCATCTTGATATTCGTGGAAATCCTTCTGCCAGCCTGCCCCGCAGGGCCACGGGCCTACCTGGTACTGACAAAGGCTTCTGCCCGGGAAAAGAAATTCACCAGCCCACGTTCCTGGTCTCAGTTTGCAGAGCTCCGTGGGCCCTCTCAAAGCAGCCCGAGTAGGCACAGGTGGCAGCTTCTCCCTGGGCAGTATCTTGATATTCGTGGAAATCCAGCAGGCTGCCTGCCCTTAAGGACCGAGGGCCTACCTGGTACTGACAAATGCTTCTGCTAGTGGAAACAAAATCCACCACCCCACGTTCCTGGTCTCAGTTTGAAGGACTCCGTGGGCACTCTCAAAGCAGCCCGAGTTGGTACAGGTGGCAGCTTGTCCCTGCGCGGCATCTTGATATTCATGGAAATCCAGCAGGCAGCCGGCCCCGAAGGGCCGAGGGCCTACCATGTGCGGACAAATACTTCTGCTCAGGAGAACAAAACCCACCAGCCCGCATTCCTGGTCTCAGTTTGCAGAGCTCCATGGGCACTCTCAAAGCAGCACTAGATGGAACAGGTGGCAGCTTGTCCCTGCGCGGCATCTTGATATTCGTGGAAATCCTTGTGCCAGCCTGCCCCTAAGGGCCGAGGGTCTACCTGGTACTGACAAATACTTCTGCTCAGGAAAACAAAACCCACCACCCCTCGTTCCTGGTCTCAGTTTGAAGGACTCCGTGGGCACTCTCAAAGCAGCCCGAGTAGGCACAGGTGGCAGCTTGTCCCTGGGCAGCATCTTGATATTCGTGGAAATCCTGCTGCAGCCTGCCCCTAAGGAACAAGAGACTACCTGTTACTGACAAAGGGCTCTGCCCGGGAAAACAAAACTCAGCACCCCACGTTCCTGGTCTCTGTTTGCAGAGCTCCATGGGCACTCTCAAAGCAGCTCGAGTTGGCACAGGTGGCAGCTTGTCCCTGCGCGGCATCTTGATATTCGTGGAAATCCTGGTGCCTGCCTGCCCCGAAGGGCCGAGGGCCTACATGGTACTGACAAAGGCTTCTGCCCGCGGAAACAAAACCCACCACCCCACGTTCCTGGTCTCAGTTGAAAGAACGCCGTGGGCCCTGTCAAAGCAGCGCGAGTAGGCACAGGTGGCAGCTTGTCCCTGGGCAGCATCTTGATATTCGTGGAAGTTCAGCAGGCAGCCTGCCCCTAAGGAACAAGGGCTTACCTGGTACTGACAAATGCTTCTGCCCAGGGAAATAAAATTCACCAACCCTCGTTCCTGGTCTCAGTTTTCTGAGCTCCGTGGGCACTCTCAAAGCAGCCCGAGTTGGCACAGGTGGCAGCTTGTCCCTGGGCAGCATCTTGATATTCGTGGAAATCCTGCTGCCAGCCCTCCTCTAAGGAACAAGGGCCTACCTGGTACTGACAAATGCTTCTGCCCGGGAAAACAAAACTCAGCACCCCAGGTTCCTGGTCTCAGTATGAAGGACTCCATGGGCACTCTGGAAGCAGCCCGAGTTGGCACAGGTGGCAGCTTGTCCCTGGGCAGCATCTTGATATTCGTGGAAATCCAGCATCAGACGGCCCCTAATGAACAAGAGCCTACCTGGTACTGACAAAGGGCTCTGCCCGGGAAAACAAACCTATAAGCCCACGTTCCTGGTTTCTGTTTGCAGAGCTCCATGGGGACTCTCAAAGCAGCCTGAGTTGGCACAGGTGGCAGCTTGTCCCTGGGCGGCATCTTGATATTCATGGAAATCCAGCGTGCAGCCGGCCCCGAATGGCCGAGGGCCTACCTAGGACTGACAAATACTTCTGCTCGGGAAAACAAAACTCAGCACCCCACGTTCCTGGTCTCAGTTTTCAGAGCTCCATGGGCACTCTCAAAGCAGCCCGAGTTGGCACAGGTGGCAGCTTGTCCCTGGGCGGCATCTTGATATTCGTGGAAATCCTAGTG
>NW_024037231.1:0-87962 GCF_015832195.1 Motacilla alba alba | reverse complement strand
GGCAGAAGCCTTTGTCAGTACCAGGTCGGCCCTTGGCCCTTGGGGGCCGGCTGCCTGCAGGATTTCCACAAATATCAAGATGCCGCCCAGGGACAAGCTGCCACCTGTGCCAACTCACGCTGCTTTGAGAGTGCCCATGGTGCTCTGCAAACTGAGACCAGAAACGTGGTGTTCTGAATTTTATTTTCCCGGGCTGAAGCCTTTGTCAGTACCAGGTAGGCCCTTGGCCCTTGGGGGCCAGCTGCCTGCAGGATTTCCACGAATATCAAAATGCTGCCCAGGGACAAGCTGCCACTTGTGCCAACTTGGGCTGCTTTGAGAGTGCCCACGGAGCTCTTCAAACTGAGACCAGGAACGTGGGTTGGTGGGTTTTGTTTTCCTGGGCAGAAGCCCTTGTTAGTACCAGGTAGGCCCTTGTTCCTTAGGGGCTGTCTGCCTGCTGGATTTCCACGAATATCAAGATGCCGCCCAGGGACAAGCTGCCACCTGTGCCAACTCGGGCTGCTTTGAGAGTGCCCATGGAGCTCTGCAAAGTTAGACCAGGAACTTGCCTTGGTGAGTTTTGTTTCCCCGGGCAGAAGCATTTGCAGTACCAGGCAGGCTCTCGGAACTTCAGGGCCGTCTGCCTGCTGGATTTCCACGAATATCAAGATGCTGCCCAGGGACAAGCTGCCACTTGGGCCAACTCGCGCTGCTTTGAGGGTGCCCACGGAGCTCTGCAAACTGAGACCATAACCTAGGGTTGTGGGTTTTGTTTTCTCGGGCAGAAGCCTCTCTCAGTACCAGGTAGGCCCTTGTTCCTTAGGGGCAGGCTGCCTGCTGAATTTCCACGAATATCAAGATGCCGCCCAGGGACAAGCTGCCACCTGTGCCAACTTGGGCTGCTTTGAGAGTACCCATGGTGCTCTACAAACAGAAACCAGGAGCGTGGGATGGTGAGTTTTTTTTTTTTCCTCGGCAGAAGCCTTTGTCAGTACCAGGTAGGCCCTCGGCCCTTCATGGCTGGCTGCCTGCTGGATTTCCACGAATATCAAGATGCCGCCCAGGGATATTCTGCCACCTGTGCCAACTCGGGCTGCTTTGAGAGTGCCCATGGAGCTCTGCAAACTGAGACCGGGACCGTGGGGTTCTGAGTTTTGTTTTCCCAGCAGAAGCCTTTGTCAGTACCAGGTAGGCCTTCGGCCCTATGGGTCCGGTTGCAGGCTGGATTTCCCCGAATAACAAGATGCCGCCCAGGGACAAGCTGCCACCTGTGCCAACTCGGGCTGCTTTGAGAGTGCCCATGGAGCTCTTCAAACTGTGGCCTGGAACGTCGGGTAGTGTGTCTTGTTTTGCTGGGTAGAAGACTATCTCTGTACTAGGTCGGCCCTCCACCCTTAGCGGCCGGCTCCCCGCTGGATTTGCCCGAATATCACGGTGCCGTCCCGGGTCAAGCTGCCACCTGTGCCAACTCGGGCTGCTTTGAGAGTGCCCATGGAGCTCTACAAACTGAGACCAGCAACGTGGGATGGTGAGCTTTGTTTTTCTGGGAAGAAGCCTTTGTCAGTACCAGGTAGGCCCTCGGCCCTAAGGGGCCTGTTGCCTCCTGGATATCCACAAATATCAAGATGCCTCTCAGGGACAAGCTGCCACCTGTGCTAGCTCTGGCTGCTTTGAGAGTGCCCACGGAACTCTGCAAACTGAGACTAAGACCTTGGGGTGGTGGGTTTTTTTCTCCTTGGGCAGTATAATGCACAATACCTAGGTGTCCCTAAGCACGTTGATGCTTGGTGCCTGCTCGATTTCTGTATTAATCAGGATGCCATCCAATTAAAGGCTGATAGCTGTGCCAACGTTGGGTGCTTGCACAGTGCCCACAGAGCTCTGCAAACTGAGACCTAGACGGTGAGGTGTTGAGTTTTTTTTCCTGGGCTGTTGCCCGCACAGTACTTTTGTGGCCATTTGGGGCCTGAGACCAGGAAGGTGAGGTGGTGAGTTTGGTTTCCCTGGGAAAAAGCTCACCACATTTTTTGGATGGGCCTTGCGTGCAGGCCCCGGTTGGCTGCTGTAATGCCGCATTGATCAAGATCTAGCTCACGTACAACCTGCCACCTGTGCCACCTCAGGCTGCTCTCACAGTGCCTGTGGATACAACGCTCTGTTTGACTCTTAGAAGTCTAATTACAAGCTGTGTTTGATAAATTATGAGTGTGGTAAATGAATGTGTTCTAGGAGTGTGAGATCCTTGAAATAGTATAATTTTTGATTTTCTTATGGTTGGAAGATCGTTTTACAAGCATAATGGGAATACTCCTTTTTTTAGGTACTTTTTCTTCTAGAAAGTATACCATAAGTGTTTTCTAATATTAAATGACAGAGCAGCCCGTTGATCCTTTACTGGAAATTTTTCCTATTTTTCAAAAATAACAGAAAAAAGCTCTTGCAAAAATAAGGGGGAAAAATTGCTTTAAAAAGTATTTCATTACAGCTTTTAAAGGCAATTAAAGTGCACCCATTGCTGATGGGAAGCCGATAACTGGTTAAACATGTATTCACTTGTTATGTCTCTCTAAAGAAATACTCTAACATCAAGCAATTAATCCCTTCCATCATAGTTTTAACCTCTTTCCTAGTTTAAATGTCAATGAAAAACATCATGAAGAACTCCATATGTATCTCTCCGATTCATCTTACATACAAAGCAACTATTTTTCCACCGGTTTGCTTGATGGTCTGCTTACTGCATTCAGCATTTTTTGGCATGCTTTTTTGCTTCTTTCTGCTGTCAATACTGGCCAATACATGCCATCTGCCAATGGTAGGATTTCTCTCACCTAAGCATATGGATTGAATCTTTAAGATCACTTTCGATAAAATGGATAAAAAAGGAGTTGTTTGATTCCACCTAACATTGAGTCTCTTGGTAAAGGTCACCTGGAGAAAAGTTTTTGCTTCTAGAATTCAACTCATGGATTGAAATATTTGAGAAGACTGATAGGCACTGGAGCATGGAGACACCTTCAGCCTCTGTGGATATAAAGCCCAGATTAAAATGATCAATTCTCTCAACTTGATGGACTGTACTGAGCAGAATTCTGACTAGAATCTCTTTCACACATAGAACACCCTGTTCAAGACACATGGTAAGATGAAGCTCACCTCCGGTTCCCTGCAGGTATTTGTATTTCTAATGAGTCTTTGGGATGCCTAGGTGATTTTCAGATGTCTAAAGATGAGACAAAGCCCACGACTTTCTCAAGACCTGGAACCATCTCCCTAGAAGCTGCAAAACACACAATGCCTCACTTGTGTCAAATTTGCCAAAGCAAGGACTAGAGCAAGAACTGGATGCAAAATACTTACACAGAGATGATAGTTTTTAAGATATTCATCAGATATTCTTCGCATGGGAAGAGTCTTTGAACTCTTCTGTGATAGAACCCCAAAACTAAATGTTTTTTTTTTCATTGAGCACTCTTCTTGATGCAATTCTTCAACTTGGCATGGCTTAATTCAATAGCATCCAAGTCAGAGAAAAATTGATAAAGGCAGATAGGAAAGAAAATTAGAAATTCGTTACTCAGAGTGTGAGTAGGAAGACAGGGAGCCATTCAAAAGAATAAGGAAACAAAACAGGAGCAGTGAAAATGAGACACATCCTGCATCTTTCTGGCGGGGAAGATGGATTATTTAATTAGTGACAAAATTAGAAGAGCCTGAACATTTGCTGTCCCAAAACAGGAACAGAAAAACCATTGGGCACGCACATAATAGCCAAAGAAACATAACAAAGAGAAGGAAATACAGAGAATAGGAAAAAGAAGTAAGACGCTTTTTTCAATCATTGAAATTCAGGTGGTGTATCATTCTACTACACTTTTTTATACAGTAAAAGAGTAGTTATATACAGTCGGGTAAATTGCAGCTATGTATCATTTTTAGACAGGAAATGTTTTCCAAGAAACATGTACCAGATTATATATACAAGTTCCTGACTGCCAAAGAAGAAAGTACAAAACAGCAAACACTTGGGTAAAGTCCCAGGAACCAGAGATCAAGATCTACACCGATATAAGGAGAGCGGTGAGTTTTTCAAGAAGCAAAAGCGAATGCAGCTGACTGTGCTTGTGGATGAAAAGCTGTGGGATTTTTTGCAATTCCATTAAGAGCGCACAAAAGCGCGGTGCTCGGCTGCCTCATGCTTCGCATGCTGCGAGATGCACAGAAATTAAGATGAGCAAGGTTCTTCAGCTTTGCCCTTTTTCAGCAGCTGCGCCACACCGATGGACTGGAATATCTCTCGAGATGTTTTCCTTTCTCAAGAATGTATTGTTGCTGTGTCTTGACCGCACAAGGATAAGTATGAAGAGATCATAGCCATCTCGAAATAAATTCGCCGCTTTATTAAAAAGATAAATGCTTCAACAATGCGCAGCCACGACAAAAATCAGGGCCAAGACTGGGAGACGTTTGCTGTGCTGGCACCCAATTTCTGTCGGCGAAAAGTCATGGAGAAGCTTTTGGCTTGGATGCAGACGACGAGAGAGGCAGAAGACGGAGGTACGGGGCTGTCCGGAGCGAAGTGCCGCTGGCCGGCGTCTTTCGCCCGAAGCAGCGCTCCGGAGCGCACCGCCACCGGCACAAGCAGCAGTGCGCGAAGAAGCGGCTCTTTCGCCTTCGCTAGACGGAGAGCCGGCAGCTTGCAGGAGGTGAAGAAGCAAGCCGCACAACAGCAGCATTGTGGGCGCAGCTCTCTTACTGCTGCGGGATGGTGGATTGCCACTCGTATGCCTTTGAAAATCACGTTAGCATGCGAATGGAAGAAGTTTTTGGACAACTTTGCAATGCATCTTGCTAGTGCTCCTGCAACGCTCCGTGGAAACTCTTGCGGGTCTCTTTGCGCTGCGAGATGCAAAGAACTGGGTGAACTCGTCAAGCAAGATCGGTAGATGTTTGCAGTGCTGGCACACTTTCTCTCTCGGCGAGAAGTCATGGAGAAGCTTTTGGCTAGGATGCAGACGACGAGAGAGGCAGAAGACGGAGGTACGGGGCTGTCCGGAGCGAAGTGCCGCTGGCCGGCGTCTTTCGCCCGAAGCAGCGCTCCGGAGCGCACCGCCACCGGCACAAGCAGCAGTGCGCGAAGTAGCGGCTCTTTCGCTTTCGGTAGACGGAGAGCCGGCAGCTTGCAGGAGGTGAAGAAGCAAGCCGCACAACACCAGCCCACTGCGGCTAGCTGGTTGCTAGATTTCCACGAATTTCAAGTTGCCACCAAGGGACAGGCTGCCACCAGTGCCAAGTCAGGCTGCTTGCAGTGTGCCTAAAGAGCTCTGCCAACTGAGACCAGGAACGTGGGCTGGTGAGTTTTGTATTCCGGGGCAGAAGCTGTGTCAGTATCAGGTAGGCCCTCAGTCCTTAGGGGCCGTCTGCCTGCTGGATTTCCGCCAATATCAAGATGCCGCCCAGGGACAAGCTGCCACCTGTGCCAACTCAGGCTGCTTTGAGAGTGCCCATGGAGCTCTGCAAACTGAGACCAGGAACGTGGCGTGGTGGGTTTTCTTTCCCCGGGCAGAAGCCTTTGTCAGTACCAGATAGGCCCTTGGCCCTTTGGGGCGGCTGCTCGCTAGATTTCTGTGAATATCAAGATGCCGCCCAGGGACAAACTGCCACCTGTGCCAATTCGGGCTGCTTTCAGTGTGCCCATGGAGTTCTGCAATCTGAGACCTGGCACGTGGTGTGGTGAGCTTAGTTTACCTGGGCAGAAGCCTTTGTCCGTACCAGGTAGGCCTTCGCCCTTCGGGGCCAGCTGCCTGCTGGCTTTTTGCGAATCTGAAGATGCTGCCCAGGGACAAGCTGCCACCTGTGCCAACTCGCGCTGCCTTGAGAGTGCCCATGGAGCTCTGCAAACTGAGACCATTAACGTGGGTTGGTCTGTTTTGTTTCCCTGGGCAGAAGCCTTTTTCAGTACCAGGTAGGCCCTTGGCACCTATGGGCCGGCTGCCGGCTGGATTTCCGCCAATATCAAGATGCCGCCCAGGGGCAAGCTGCCACCTGTGCCAACTAGGGCTGCTTTAAGAGTGCCCACAGAGCTCTGCAAACTGAGACCCGGAACGTGGGGTGGTGGGTTTTTTTTTCCTGGGCAGAAGCCTTTGTCAGTACCACGTAGGCTCTCAGTCCTTAGGGGCCGTCGGCCTGCCGGATTTCGACGAATATCAAGATGCCGCCCAGGGACAAGCTGCCACCTGTGGCAACTCACGCTGATTTTAGAGTACCCATGGAGCTCTGGAAACTGAGACCATGAACGTGTGTTGGCGAATTTTGTTTACCTGGGCAGAAGCCTTTGTCTGTTCCAGGTAGGCCCACGGCCCTTAGGGGCCGTCTGCCTGCTGGATTTCCGCCAATACCAAGATGCCGCCCAGGTACAAGCTGCCACCTGTGCTAACTCGGTCTGCTTTGAGAGTGCCCATGGAGCTCTGCAAACTGAGATGTGGAACGTGGGGTGGTGGGTTTTGTTTCCCTGGGCAGAAGCCTTTGTCAGTACCAGGAGGGCCCTTGTTCATCAGGGGCAGGCTGGCGGCTCAATATCCACGAATATCAAGATGCTGCCCAGGGACAAGCTGCCACCTGTGGCAACTCGGGCTGCTTTGAGAGTGCCCATGGAGCTCTGCAAACTGAGACCATGAACCTTGGGTGCTGAGTTTTGTTTCTCCGGGCAGAAGCATTTGAAGTGCCAGGTACGCCCTCGGTCCTTAAGGGCAGGCAGCCTGCTGGATTTCCACGAATATCAAGATGCTGCCCAGGGACAAGCTGCCACCTGTGCCAACTCGCGCTGCTTTGAGAGTGCCCATGGTGCTCTGCAAACTGAGACCAGAAACGTGGTGTTCTGAGTTTTGTTTTCCCGGGCAGAAGCCTTTGTCAGTACCAGGTCGGCCCTTGGCCCTTGGGGGCCAGCTGCCTGCAGGATTTCCACGAATATCAAAATGCTGCCCAGGGACAAGCTGCCACTTGTGCCAACTTGGGCTGCTTTGAGAGTGCCCACGGAGCTCTTCAAACTGAGCCAAAGTATGTGGGGTTTCGGGTTTTGTTTTCCCGGGCAGAAGCCTTTGTCAGTACGAAGTAGGCCCTCAGCCCTTAGAGGCAGTCTGCCTGCTGGATTTCCACGAATATCAAGATGCCGCCCAGGGACAAGCTGCCACCTGTGCCAACTCGGGCTGCTTTGAGAGTGCCCATGGAGCTCTGCAAAGTTAGACCAGGAACTTGCCTTGGTGAGTTTTGTTTCCCCGGGCAGAAGCATTTGCAGTACCAGGCAGGCTCTCGGAACTTCAGGGCCGTCTGCCTGCTGGATTTCCACGAATATCAAGATGCTGCCCAGGGACAAGCTGCCACTTGGGCCAACTCGCGCTGCTTTGGGGGTGCCCACGGAGCTCTGCAAACTGAGACCATAACCTAGGGTTGTGGGTTTTGTTTTCTCGGGCAGAAGCCTCTCTCAGTACCAGGTAGGCCCTTGTTCCTTAGGGGCAGGCTGCCTGCTGAATTTCCACGAATATCAAGATGCTGCCCAGGGACAAGCTGCCACCTGTGCCAGCTCGGGCTGCTTTGAGGGTGCCCACGGAGCTCTAAAAACTGAGACAGGGTACATGGGGTTATGGATTATGTTTCCCCGGGCAGAAGCCATTGTAAGTACCAGGTAGGCCCTCGGCCCTTAGGGGCAGGCTGGCAGCAAGACTTCCACGAATATCAAGATGCTGCCCAGGGACAAGCTGCCACCTGTGCCAACTCACGCTGCTTTGAGAGTGCCCACGGAGCTCTTCAAACTGAGCCAAAGTATGTGGGGTTTCGGGTTTTTTTTTCCCAGGCAGAACCCTTTGTCAGTACCGAGTAGGACCTCGGCCCTTAGAGGCAGTCTGCCTGCTGGATTTCCACGCATATCTAGATGCCGCCCAGGAACAAGCTGCCACCTGTGCCAACTTGGGCTGCTTTGAGAGTGCCCATGGAGCTCTTCAAACTGTGGCCTGGAACGTCGGGTAGTGTGTCTTGTTTTGCTGGGTAGAAGACTATCTCTGTACTAGGTCGGCCCTCCACCCTTAGCGGCCGGCTCCCCGCTGGATTTGCCCGAATATCACGGTGCCGTCCCGGGTCAAGCTGCCACCTGTGCCAACTCGGGCTGCTTTGAGAGTGCCCATGGAGCTCTACAAACTGAGACCAGCAACGTGGGATGGTGAGCTTTGTTTTTCTGGGAAGAAGCCTTTGTCAGTACCAGGTAGGCCCTCGGCCCTAAGGGGCCGTCTGCCTGCTGGATTTCCGCCAATACCAAGATGCCGCCCAGGGACAAGCTGCCACCTGTGCAAACTCGGTCTGCTTTGAGAGTGCCCATGGAGCTCTGCAAACTGAGATGTGGAACGTGGGGTGGTGGGTTTTGTTTCCCTGGGCAGAAGTCTTTGTCAGTACCAGGAGGGCCCTTGTTCATCAGGGGCAGGCTGGCGGCTCAATTTCCACGAATATCAAGATGCTGCCCAGGGACAAGCTGCCACTTGTGCCAACTCGCGCTGCTTTAAGGGTGCCCACGGAGCTCTGCAAACTGAGACCAGGAACGTAGGATTGTGGGTTTTGTTTTCCCGGGCAGAAGCCTCTCTCAGTGCCAGGTAGGCCCTTGTTCCTTAGGGGCAGGCTGGCAGGAAGATTTCCACGAATATCAAGATGCCGCCCAGGGACAAGCTGCCACCTGTGGCAATTCGGGCTGTTTTGAGAGTGCCCATGGAGCTGTGCAAACTGAGACCATGAACCTGGGGTGCTGAGTTTTGTTTCCCTGGCCAGAAGCATTTGCAGTGCCAGGTAGGCCCTTGGTCTTTAAGGGCAGGCAGCCTGCTGGATTTCCATGAATATCAAGATGCTGCCAAAGGACAAGCTGCCACCTGTGCCAACTCGGGCTGCTTTGAGAGTGCCCTTGGAGCTCTGCAAAGTGAGACCAGGAACGTGCGTTGGTGAGTTTTGTTTCCCCGGGCAGAAGCATTTGTCAGTACCAGGTAGGCCCTCGGAATTTCAGGGCCGACTGCCTGCTGGATTTCCACGAATATCAAGATGCTGCCCAGGGACAAGCTGCCACCTGTGCCAACTCGGGCTGCTTTGATGGTGCCCATGGAGCTCTGCAAACTGAGACCAGAAACGTGGGGTGCTGGGTTTTGTTTCCCCTGGCAGAAGCCTTTGTCAGTACCAGGTCGGCCCTTGGCCCTTGGGGGCCGGCTGCCTGCAGGATTTCCACAAATATCAAGATGCCGCCCAGGGACAAGCTGCCACCTGTGCCAACTTGGGCTGCTTTGAGAGTGCCCACAGAGCTCTGCAAACTGAGATGTGGAACATGGGCTGGTGGGTTTTCTTTCCCCGGGCAGAAGCCTTTGTCAGTACCAGGAGAGTCCTTGTTCCTCAGGGGCAGGCTGCCCGCTGGATTTCCACGAATATCAAGATGCTGCCCAGGGACCAGCTGCCACTTGGGCCAACTCGTGCTGCTATGAGGGTGCCCACGGAGCTCTGCAAACTGAGACCAGGAACGTAGGACTGTGGGTTTTGTTTTCCCGGGCAGAAGCCTCTCTCAGTACCAGGTATGCCCTTGTTCCTTAGGTGCAGGCTGGCAGCAAGCTTTCCACGACTATCAAGATGCTGCCCAGGGATATTCTGCCACCTGTGCCAACTCGGGCTGCTTTGAGAGTGCCCACGGAGCTCTGCAAACTGAGACCATGAACCTGGGGTGCTGAGTTTTGTTTCTCCGGGCAGAAGCATTTGCAGTGCCAGGTAGGCCCTCGGTCCTTAAGGGCAGGCAGCCTGCTGTATTTCCACGAATATCAAGATGCTGCCCAGGGACAAGCTGCCACCTGTGCCAACTCACGCTGCTTTGAGAGTGCCCATGGTGCTCTGCAAACTGAGACCAGAAACGTGGGGTGCTGGGTTTTGTTTTCCAGGGCAGAAGCCTTTGTCAGTACCAAGTAGGCCCTTGTTCCTTAGGGACAGCCTGGAAGCAAGATTTCCCCGAATATCAAAATGCTGCCCAGGGATATTCTGCCACCTGTGCCAACTCGGGCTGCTTTGAGAGTGCCCACGGAGTTCTTCAAACTGAGACCAGGAACGTGGGTTTGTCGGTGTTGTTTTCCCGGGCAGAAACATTTGCAGGACCAGGTAGGCCCTCGGCCCTTTGGGGGAGGCTGGCACCAGGATTTCCACGAAAATCAAGTTTCCGCCCAGGGACAAGCTGCCACCTTTGCCAACTCACGCTGCTTTGAGAGTGCCCACGGAGCTCTGCAAACTGTGACCAGGACCGTGGGGTGCTGAGTTTTGTTTTCCCGGGCAGAAGTATTTGTCAGTACTAGGTAGGCCCACGGTCTTTCAGGGCCGTCAGCCTGCTGAATTTCCACGAATATCAGGATGCTGCCCACGGAGGAGCTGCCACCTGTGCCAACTCGGGCTGCTTTGAGAGTGCCCATGGTGCTCTGCAAACTGAGACCAGAAACGTGGGGTGCTGGGTTTTGTTTTCCAGGGCAGAAGCCTTTGTCAGTACCAGGAGGGTCCTTGTTCCTTATGGGCAGTCTGCCTGCTGGATTTCCACGAATATCAAGATGCTGCCCAGGGACAAGCTGCCACCTGTGCCAACTCGGGCTGCTTTGAGAGTGCCCATGGAGCTCTGCAAACTGGGACCAGGAAAGTGGTGTTCTGAGTATTGTTTTCCCGGTCAGAAGCCTTTGTCAGTGTCAGGACGGCCCTTGTTCCACAGGGGCAGGCTGCCTGCTGGATTTCCACGAATATCAAGATGCCGCCCAGGGACAAGCTGCCACCTGTGCCAACTCGGGCTGCTTTGAGAGTGCCCACGGAGCTCTGCAAACTGAGCCCTGGAACGTGGGGTGGTGGGTTTTGTTTCCCCGGGCAGAAGCCTTTGTCAGTACCAGGTCAGGCCTTGGCCCTTGGGGGCCGGCTGCCTGCAGGATTTCCACAAATATCAAGATGCCGCCCAGGGACAAGCTGCCACCTGTGCCAACTCGGGCTGCTTTGAGAGTGCCCACGGTGCTCTGCAAACTGAGATGTGGAACGTGGGGTGGTGGATTTTGTTTCCCTGGGCAGAAGCCTTTGTCAGTACCAGGAGGGCCCTTGTTCCTCAGGGGCAGGCTGCCGGCTGGATTTCCACGAATATCAAGATGCTGCCCAGGGACAAGCTGCCACTTGTGCCAACTCCCGCTGCTTTGAGGGTGCCCACGGAGCTCTGCAAACTGAGACCAGGAACGTAGGGTTGTGGGTTTTGTTTTCCCGGGCAGAAGCCTTTGTCAGTACCAGGTAGGCCCTTGTTCCTTAGGGGCAGGCTGCCTGCAGGATTTCCACGAATATCAAGATGCTGCCCAGGGACAAGCTGCCACCTGTGCCAACTCGTGCTGTATTGAGAGTGCCCATGGAGCTCTGCAAACTGAGACCATGAACCTTGGGTGCTGAGTTTTGTTTCTCCGGGCAGAAGCATTTGAAGTGCCAGGTACGCCCTCGGTCCTTAAGGGCAGGCAGCCTGCTGGATTTCCACGAATATCAAGATGCTGCCCAGGGACAAGCTGCCACCTGTGCCAACTCGCGCTGCTTTGAGAGTGCCCATGGTGCTCTGCAAACTGAGACCAGAAACGTGGTGTTCTGAGTTTTGTTTTCCCGGGCAGAAGCCTTTGTCAGTACCAGGTCGGCCCTTGGCCCTTGGGGGCCAGCTGCCTGCAGGATTTCCACGAATATCAAAATGCTGCCCAGGGACAAGCTGCCACTTGTGCCAACTTGGGCTGCTTTGAGAGTGCCCACGGAGCTCTTCAAACTGAGCCAAAGTATGTGGGGTTTCGGGTTCTGTTTTCCCGGGCAGAAGCCTTTGTCAGTACGAAGTATGCCCTCAGCCCTTAGAGGCAGTCTGCCTGCTGGATTTCCACGAATATCAAGATGCCACCCAGGGACAAGCTGCCACCTGTGCCAACTCGGGCTGCTTTGAGAGTGCCCATGGAGCTCTGCAAAGTTAGACCAGGAACTTGCCTTGGTGAGTTTTGTTTCCCCGGGCAGAAGCATTTGCAGTACCAGGCAGGCTCTCGGAACTTCAGGGCCGTCTGCCTGCTGGATTTCCACGAATATCAAGATGCTGCCCAGGGACAAGCTGCCACTTGGGCCAACTCGCGCTGCTTTGGGGGTGCCCACGGAGCTCTGCAAACTGAGACCATAACCTAGGGTTGTGGGTTTTGTTTTCTCGGGCAGAAGCCTCTCTCAGTACCAGGTAGGCCCTTGTTCCTTAGGGGCAGGCTGCCTGCTGAATTTCCACGAATATCAAGATGCTGCCCAGGGACAAGCTGCCACCTGTGCCAGCTCGGGCTGCTTTGAGGGTGCCCACGGAGCTCTGCAAACTGAGACAGGGTACATGGGGTTATGGGTTATGTTTCCCCGGGCAGAAGCCATTGTAAGTAC
This sequence comes from Motacilla alba alba, assembly GCF_015832195.1. Taxonomy (NCBI): domain Eukaryota; kingdom Metazoa; phylum Chordata; class Aves; order Passeriformes; family Motacillidae; genus Motacilla; species Motacilla alba. The sequence goes on along the minus strand of NW_024037231.1, from coordinate 75,533 downwards.
CAGGTAGGCCCTCGGCCCTTAGAGGCAGTCTGCCTGCTGGATTTCCACGCATATCTAGATGCCGCCCAGGAACAAGCTGCCACCTGTGCCAACTCGGGCTGCTTTGAGAGTACCCATGGTGCTCTACAAACAGAAACCAGGAGCGTGGGATGGTGAGTTTTTTTTTTTCCTCGGCAGAAGCCTTTGTCAGTACCAGGTAGGCCCTCGGCCCTTCATGGCTGGCTGCCTGCTGGATTTCCACGAATATCAAGATGCCGCCCAGGGATATTCTTCCACCTGTGCCAACTCGGGCTGCTTTGAGAGTGCCCATGGAGCTCTGCAAACTGAGACCGGGACCGTGGGGTTCCTAGTTTTGTTTTCCCGGCAGAAGCCTTTGTCAGTACCAGGTAGGCCTTCGGCCCTATGGGTCCGGTTGCAGGCTGGATTTCCCCGAATAACAAGATGCCGCCCAGGGACAAGCTGCCACCTGTGCCAACTCACGCTGCTTTGAGAGTGCCCATGGAGCTCTTCAAACTGTGGCCTGGAACGTCGGGTAGTGTGTCTTGTTTTGCTGGGTAGAAGACTATCTCTGTACTAGGTCGGCCCTCCACCCTTAGCGGCCGGCTCCCCGCTGGATTTGCCCGAATATCACGGTGCCGTCCCGGGTCAAGCTGCCACCTGTGCCAACTCGGGCTGCTTTGAGAGTGCCCATGGAGCTCTACAAACTGAGACCAGCAACGTGGGATGGTGAGCTTTGTTTTTCTGGGAAGAAGCCTTTGTCAGTACCAGGTAGGCCCTCGGCCCTAAGGGGCCTGTTGCCTCCTGGATATCCACAAATATCAAGATGCCTCTCAGGGACAAGCTGCCACCTGTGCTAGCTCTGGCTGCTTTGAGAGTGCCCACGGAACTCTGCAAACTGAGACTAAGACCTTGGGGTGGTGGGTTTTTTTCTCCTTGGGCAGTATAATGCACAATACCTAGGTGTCCCTAAGCACGTTGATGCTTGGTGCCTGCTCGATTTCTGTATTAATCAGGATGCCATCCAATTAAAGGCTGATAGCTGTGCCAACGTTGGGTGCTTGCACAGTGCCCACAGAGCTCTGCAAACTGAGACCTAGACGGTGAGGTGTTGAGTTTTTTTTCCTGGGCTGTTGCCCGCACAGTACTTTTGTGGCCATTTGGGGCCTGAGACCAGGAAGGTGAGGTGGTGAGTTTGGTTTCCCTGGGAAAAAGCTCACCACATTTTTTGGATGGGCCTTGCGTGCAGGCCCCGGTTGGCTGCTGTAATGCCGCATTGATCAAGATCTAGCTCACGTACAACCTGCCACCTGTGCCACCTCAGGCTGCTCTCACAGTGCCTGTGGATACAACGCTCTGTTTGACTCTTAGAAGTCTAATTACAAGCTGTGTTTGATAAATTATGAGTGTGGTAAATGAATGTGTTCTAGGAGTGTGAGATCCTTGAAATAGTATAATTTTTGATTTTCTTATGGTTGGAAGATCGTTTTACAAGCATAATGGAAATACTCCTTTTTTTAGGTACTTTTTCTTCTAGAAAGTATACCATAAGTGTTTTCTAATATTAAATGACAGAGCAGCCCATTGATCCTTTACTGGAAATTTTTCCTATTTTTCAAAAATAACAGAAAAAAGCTCTTGCAAAAATAAGGGGGAAAAATTGCTTTAAAAAGTATTTCATTACAGCTTTTAAAGGCAATTAAAGTGCACCCATTGCTGATGGGAAGCCGATAACTGGTTAAACATGTATTCACTTGTTATGTCTCTCTAAAGAAATACTCTAACATCAAGCAATTAATCCCTTCCATCATAGTTTTAACCTCTTTCCTAGTTTAAATGTCAATGAAAAACATCATGAAGAACTCCATATGTATCTCTCCGATTCATCTTACATACAAAGCAACTATTTTTCCACCGGTTTGCTTGATGGTCTGCTTACTGCATTCAGCATTTTTTGGCATGCTTTTTTGCTTCTTTCTGCTGTCAATACTGGCCAATACATGCCATCTGCCAATGGTAGGATTTCTCTCACCTAAGCATATGGATTGAATCTTTAAGATCACTTTCGATAAAATGGATAAAAAAGGAGTTGTTTGATTCCACCTAACATTGAGTCTCTTGGTAAAGGTCACCTGGAGAAAAGTTTTTGCTTCTAGAATTCAACTCATGGATTGAAATATTTGAGAAGACTGATAGGCACTGGAGCATGGAGACACCTTCAGCCTCTGTGGATATAAAGCCCAGATTAAAATGATCAATTCTCTCAACTTGATGGACTGTACTGAGCAGAATTCTGACTAGAATCTCTTTCACACATAGAACACCCTGTTCAAGACACATGGTAAGATGAAGCTCACCTCCGGTTCCCTGCAGGTATTTGTATTTCTAATGAGTCTTTGGGATGCCTAGGTGATTTTCAGATGTCTAAAGATGAGACAAAGCCCACGACTTTCTCAAGACCTGGAACCATCTCCCTAGAAGCTGCAAAACACACAATGCCTCACTTGTGTCAAATTTGCCAAAGCAAGGACTAGAGCAAGAACTGGATGCAAAATACTTACACAGAGATGATAGTTTTTAAGATATTCATCAGATATTCTTCACATGGGAAGAGTCTTTGAACTCTTCTGTGATAGAACCCCAAAACTAAATGTTTTTTTTTTCATTGAGCACTCTTCTTGATGCAATTCTTCAACTTGGCATGGCTTAATTCAATAGCATCCAAGTCAGAGAAAAATTGATAAAGGCAGATAGGAAAGAAAATTAGAAATTCGTTACTCAGAGTGTGAGTAGGAAGACAGGGAGCCATTCAAAAGAATAAGGAAACAAAACAGGAGCAGTGAAAATGAGACACATCCTGCATCTTTCTGGCGGGGAAGATGGATTATTTAATTAGTGACAAAATTAGAAGAGCCTGAACATTTGCTGTCCCAAAACAGGAACAGAAAAACCATTGGGCACGCACATAATAGCCAAAGAAACATAACAAAGAGAAGGAAATACAGAGAATAGGAAAAAGAAGTAAGACGCTTTTTTCAATCATTGAAATTCAGGTGGTGTATCATTCTAATACACTTTTTTATACAGTAAAAGAGTAGTTATATACAGTCGGGTAAATTGCAGCTATGTATCATTTTTAGACAGGAAATGTTTTCCAAGAAACATGTACCAGATTATATATACAAGTTCCTGACTGCCAAAGAAGAAAGTACAAAACAGCAAACACTTGGGTAAAGTCCCAGGAACCAGAGATCAAGATCTACACCGATATAAGGAGAGCGGTGAGTTTTTCAAGAAGCAAAAGCGAATGCAGCTGACTGTGCTTGTGGATGAAAAGCTGTGGGATTTTTTGCAATTCCATTAAGAGCGCACAAAAGCGCGGTGCTCGGCTGCCTCATGCTTCGCATGCTGCGAGATGCACAGAAATTAAGATGAGCAAGGTTCTTCAGCTTTGCCCTTTTTCAGCAGCTGCGCCACACCGATGGACTGGAATATCTCTCGAGATGTTTTCCTTTCTCAAGAATGTATTGTTGCTGTGTCTTGACCGCACAAGGATAAGTATGAAGAGATCATAGCCATCTCGAAATAAATTCGCCGCTTTATTAAAAAGATAAATGCTTCAACAATGCGCAGCCACGACAAAAATCAGGGCCAAGACTGGGAGACGTTTGCTGTGCTGGCACCCAATTTCTGTCGGCGAAAAGTCATGGAGAAGCTTTTGGCTTGGATGCAGACGACGAGAGAGGCAGAAGACGGAGGTACGGGGCTGTCCGGAGCGAAGTGCCGCTGGCCGGCGTCTTTCGCCCGAAGCAGTGCGCGAAGTAGCGGCTCTTTCGCTTTCGCTAGACGGAGAGCCGGCAGCTTGCAGCAGGTGAAGAAGCAAGCCGCACAACAGCAGCATTGAGGGCGCAGCTCTCTTACTGCTGCGGGATGGTGGATTGCCATTCGTATGCCTATGAAAATCACGTTAGCATGCGAATGGAAGAAGTTTTTGGACAACTTTGCAATGCATCTTGCTAGTGCTCCTGCAACGCTCCGTGGAAACTCTTGCGGGTCTCTTTGCTCTGCGAGATGCAAAGAACTGGGTGAACTCGTCAAGCAAGATCGGAAGATGTTTGCAGTGCTGGCACACTTTCTCTCTCGGCGAGAAGTCATGGAGAAGCTTTAGGCTAGAATGCAGACGACGAGAGAGGCAGAAGACGGAGGTACGGAGCTGTCCGGAGCGAAGTGCCGCTGGCCGGCGTCTATCGCCCGAAGCAGCGCTCCGGAGCGCACCGCCACCGGCACAAGCAGCAGTGCGCGAAGAAGCGGCTCTTTCGCTTTCGCTAGACAGCAGCTTGCAGGAGGTGAGCAGGAGGTGTGCAGCTTGCAGGAGGTGAAGAAGCAAGCCGCACAACAGCAGCATTGTGGGCGCAGCTCTCGAACTGCTGCGGGATGGTGGATTGCCATTCGTATGCCTTTGAAAATCACGTTAGCATGCGAATGGAAGAAGGTTTTGGACAACTTTGCAATGCATCTTGCTAGTGCTCCTGCAACACTCCGTGGAAACTCTTGCGGGTCTCTTTGCGCTGCGAGATGCAAAGAACTGGGTGAACTCGTCAAGCAAGATCGGAAGATGTTTGCAGTGCTGGCACACTTTCTCTCTCGGCGAGAAGTCATGGAGAAGCTTTTGGCTAGGATGCAGACGACGAGAGAGGCAGAAGACGGAGGTACGGGGCTGTCCGGAGCGAAGTGCCGCTGGCCGGCGTCTTTCGCCCGAAGCAGCGCTCCGGAGCGCACCGCCACCGGCACAAGCAGCAGTGCGCGAAGAAGCGGCTCTTTCGCCTTCGCTAGACGGAGAGCCGGCAGCTTGCAGGAGGTGAAGAAGCAAGCCGCACAACAGCAGCATTGAGGGCGCAGCTCTCTTACTGCTGCGGGATGGTGGATTGCCATTCGTATGCCTATGAAAATCACGTTAGCATGCGAATGGAAGAAGTTTTTGGACAACTTTGCAATCCATCTTGCTAGTGCTCCTGCAACGCTCCGTGGAAACTCTTGCGGGTCTCTTTGAGCTGCGAGATGCAAAGAACTGGGTGAACTCGTCAAGCAAGATCGGAAGATGTTTGCAGTGCTGGCACACTTTCTCTCTCGGCGAGAAGTCATGGAGAAGCTTTTGGCTAGGATGCAGACGACGAGAGAGGCAGAAGACGGAGGTACGGGGCTGTCCGGAGCGAAGTGCCGCTGGCCGGCGTCTTTCGCCCGAAGCAGCGCTCCGGAGCGCACCGCCACCGGCACAAGCAGCAGTGCGCGAAGTAGCGGCTCTTTCGCTTTCGCTAGACGGAGAGCCGGCAGCTTGCAGGAGGTGAAGAAGCAAGCCGCACAACAGCAGCATTGTGGGCGCAGCTCTCTTACTGCTGCGGGATGGTGGATTGCCATTCGTATGCCTATGAAAATCACGTTAGCATGCGAATGGAAGAAGTTTTTGGACAACTTTGCAATGCATCTTGCTAGTGCTCCTGCAACGCTCCGTGGAAACTCTTGCGGGTCTCTTTGCTCTGCGAGATGCAAAGAACTGGGTGAACTCGTCAAGCAAGATCGGAAGATGTTTGCAGTGCTGGCACACTTTCTCTCTCGGCGAGAAGTCATGGAGAAGCTTTAGGCTAGAATGCAGACGACGAGAGAGGCAGAAGACGGAGGTACGGAGCTGTCCGGAGCGAAGTGCCGCTGGCCGGCGTCTATCGCCCGAAGCAGCGCTCCGGAGCGCACCGCCACCGGCACAAGCAGCAGTGCGCGAAGAAGCGGCTCTTTCGCTTTCGCTAGACAGCAGCTTGCAGGAGGTGAGCAGGAGGTGTGCAGCTTGCAGGAGGTGAAGAAGCAAGCCGCACAACAGCAGCATTGTGGGCGCAGCTCTCGAACTGCTGCGGGATGGTGGATTGCCATTCGTATGCCTTTGAAAATCACGTTAGCATGCGAATGGAAGAAGGTTTTGGACAACTTTGCAATGCATCTTGCTAGTGCTCCTGCAACACTCCGTGGAAACTCTTGCGGGTCTCTTTGCGCTGCGAGATGCAAAGAACTGGGTGAACTCGTCAAGCAAGATCGGAAGATGTTTGCAGTGCTGGCACACTTTCTCTCTCGGCGAGAAGTCATGGAGAAGCTTTTGGCTAGGATGCAGACGACGAGAGAGGCAGAAGACGGAGGTACGGGGCTGTCCGGAGCGAAGTGCCGCTGGCCGGCGTCTTTCGCCCGAAGCAGCGCTCCGGAGCGCACCGCCACCGGCACAAGCAGCAGTGCGCGAAGAAGCGGCTCTTTCGCCTTCGCTAGACGGAGAGCCGGCAGCTTGCAGGAGGTGAAGAAGCAAGCCGCACAACAGCAGCCTTGTGGGCGCAGCTCTCTTACTGCTGCGGGATGGTGGATTGCCACTCGTATGCCTTTGAAAATCACGTTAGCATGCGAATGGAAGAAGTTTTTGGACAACTTTGCAATCCATCTTGCTAGTGCTCCTGCAACACTCCGTGGAAACTCTTGCGGGTCTCTTTGCTCTGCGAGATGCAAAGAACTGGGTGAACTCGTCAAGCAAGATCGGAAGATGTTTGCAGTGCTGGCACACTTTCTCTCTCGGCGAGAAGTCATGGAGAAGCTTTTGGCTAGGATGCAGACGACGAGAGAGGCAGAAGACGGAGGTACGGGGCTATCCGGAGCGAAGTGCCGCTGGCCGGCGTCTTTCGCCCGAAGCAGCGCTCCGGAGCGCACCGCCACCGGCACAAGCAGCAGTGCGCGAAGTAGCGGCTCTTTCGCTTTCGCTAGACGGAGAGCCGGCAGCTTGCAGGAGGTGAAGAAGCAAGCCGCACAACAGCAGCATTGTGGGCGCAGTTCTCGAACTGCTGCGGGATGGTGGATTGCCACTCGTATGCCTTTGAAAATCACGTTAGCATGCGAATGGAAGAAGTTTTTGGACAACTTTGCAATGCATCTTGCTAGTGCTCCTGCAACGCTCCGTGGAAACTCTTGCGGATCTCTTTGCTCTGCGAGATGCAAAGAACTGGGTGAACTCGTCAAGCAAGATCGGAAGATGTTTGCAGTGCTGGCACACTTTCTCTCTCGGCGAGAAGTCATGGAGAAGCTTTAGGCTAGAATGCAGACGACGAGAGAGGCAGAAGACGGAGGTACGGAGCTGTCCGGAGCGAAGTGCCGCTCGCGGGCGTCTATCGCCCGAAGCAGCGCTCCGGAGCGCACCGCCACCGGCACAAGCAGCAGTGCGCGAAGAAGCGGCTCATTCGCTTTCGCTAGACAGCAGCTTGCAGGAGGTGTGCAGGAGGTGTGCAGCTTGCAGGAGGTGAAGAAGCAAGCCGCACAACAGCAGCCTTGTGGGCGCAGCTCTCGAACTGCTGCGGGATGGTGGATTGCCACTCGTATGCCTTTGAAAAACACGTTAGCATGCGAATGGAAGAAGTTTTTGGACAACTTTGCAATGCATCTTGCTAGTGCTCCTGCAACACTCCGTGGAAACTCTTGCGGGTCTCTTTGCGCTGCGAGATGCAAAGAACTGGGTGAACTCGTCAAGCAAGATCGGAAGATGTTTGCAGTGCTGGCACACTTTCTCTCTCGGCGAGAAGTCATGGAGAAGCTATTGGCTAGGATGCAGACGACGAGAGAGGCAGAAGACGGAGGTACGGAGCTGTCCGGAGCGAAGTGCCGCTGGCCGGCGTCTATCGCCCGAAGCAGCGCTCCGGAGCGCACCGCCACCGGCACAAGCAGCAGTGCGCGAAGAAGCGGCTCTTTCGCTTTCGCTAGACAGCAGCTTGCAGGAGGTGAGCAGGAGGTGTGCAGCTTGCAGGAGGTGAAGAAGCAAGCCGCACAACAGCAGCATGGTGGGCGCAGCTCTCGAACTGCTGCGGGATGGTGGATTGCCATTCGTATGCCTTTGAAAATCACGTTAGCATGCGAATGGAAGAAGGTTTTGGACAACTTTGCAATGCATCTTGCTAGTGCTCCTGCAACACTCCGTGGAAACTCTTGCGGGTCTCTTTGCGCTGCGAGATGCAAAGAACTGGGTGAACTCGTCAAGCAAGATCGGAAGATGTTTGCAGTGCTGGCACACTTTCTCTCTCGGCGAGAAGTCATGGAGAAGCTTTTGGCTAGGATGCAGACGACGAGAGAGGCAGAAGACGGAGGTACGGGGCTGTCCGGAGCGAAGTGCCGCTGGCCGGCGTCTTTCGCCCGAAGCAGCGCTCCGGAGCGCACCGCCACCGGCACAAGCAGCAGTGCGCGAAGAAGCGGCTCTTTCGCCTTCGCTAGACGGAGAGCCGGCAGCTTGCAGGAGGTGAAGAAGCAAGCCGCACAACAGCAGCCTTGTGGGCGCAGCTCTCGAACTGCTGCGGGATGGTGGATTGCCACTCGTATGCCTTTGAAAATCACGTTAGCATGCGAATGGAAGAAGTTTTTATACAACTTTGCAATGCATCTTGCTAGTGCTCCTGCAACGCTCCGTGGAAACTCTTGCGGGTCTCTTTGCTCTGCGAGATGCAAAGAACTGGGTGAACTCGTCAAGCAAGATCGGAAGATGTTTGCAGTGCTGGCACACTTTCTCTCTCGGCGAGAAGTCATGGAGAAGCTTTAGGCTAGAATGCAGACGACGAGAGAGGCAGAAGACGGAGGTACGGAGCTGTCCGGAGCGAAGTGCCGCTCGCGGGCGTCTATCGCCCGAAGCAGCGCTCCGGAGCGCACCGCCACCGGCACAAGCAGCAGTGCGCGAAGAAGCGGCTCATTCGCTTTCGCTAGACAGCAGCTTGCAGGAGGTGTGCAGGAGGTGTGCAGCTTGCAGGAGGTGAAGAAGCAAGCCGCACAACAGCAGCCTTGTGGGCGCAGCTCTCGAACTGCTGCGGGATGGTGGATTGCCACTCGTATGCCTTTTAAAATCACGTTAGCATGCGAGTGGAAGAAGTTTTTGGACAACTTTGCAATGCATCTTGCTAGTGCTCCTGCAACACTCCGTGGAAACTCTTGCGGGTCTCTTTGCGCTGCGAGATGCAAAGAACTGGGTGAACTCGTCAAGCAAGATCGGAAGATGTTTGCAGTGCTGGCACACTTTCTCTCTCGGCGAGAAGTGATGGAGAAGCTATTGGCTAGGATGCAGACGACGAGAGAGGCAGAAGACGGAGATACGGGGCTATCCGGAGCGAAGTGCCGCTGGCCGGCGTCTTTCGCCCGAAGCAGAGCTCCGGAGCGCACCGCCACCGGCACAAGCAGCAGTGCGCGAAGTAGCGGCTCTTTCGCTTTCGCTAGACGGAGAGCCGGCAGCTTGCAGGAGGTGAAGAAGCAAGCCGCACAACAGCAGCATTGTGGGCGCAGCTCTCTTACTGCTGCGGGATGGTGGATTGCCACTCGTATGCCTTTGAAAATCACGTTAGCATGCGAATGGAAGAAGTTTTTGGACAACTTTGCAATGCATCTTGCTAGTGCTCCTGCAACGCTCCGTGGAAACTCTTGCGGGTCTCTTTGCTCTGCGAGATGCAAAGAACTGGGTGAACTCGTCAAGCAAGATCGGAAGATGTTTGCAGTGCTGGCACACTTTCTCTCTCGGCGAGAAGTCATGGAGAAGCTTTTGGCTAGGATGCAGACGACGAGAGAGGCAGAAGACGGAGGTACGGGGCTATCCGGAGCGAAGTGCCGCTGGCCGGCGTCTTTCGCCCGAAGCAGAACTCCGGAGCTCACCGCCACCGGCACAAGCAGCAGTGCGCGAAGTAGCGGCTCTTTCGCTTTCGCTAGACGGAGAGCCGGCAGCTTGCAGGAGGTGAAGAAGTAAGCCGCACAACAGCAGCATTGAGGGCGCAGCTCTCTTACTGCTGCGGGATGGTGGATTGCCATTCGTATGCCTATGAAAATCACGTTAGCATGCGAATGGAAGAAGTTTTTGGACAACTTTGCAATGCATCTTGCTAGTGCTCCTGCAACACTCCGTGGAAACTCTTGCGGGTCTCTCTGAGCTGCGAGATGCAAAGAACTGGGTGAACTCGTCAAGCAAGATCGGTAGATGTTTGCAGTGCTGGCACACTTTCTCTCTCGGCGAGAAGTCATGGAGAAGCTTTTGGCTAGGATGCAGACGACGAGAGAGGCAGAAGACGGAGGTACGGGGCTGTCCGGAGCGAAGTGCCGCTGGCCGGCGTCTTTCGCCCGAAGCAGCGCTCCGGAGCGCACCGCCACCGGCACAAGCAGCAGTGCGCGAAGTAGCGGCTCTTTCGCTTTCGCTAGACGGAGAGCCGGCAGCTTGCAGGAGGTGAAGAAGCAAGCCGCACAACACCAGCCCACTGCGGCTAGCTGGTTGCTAGATTTCCACGAATTTCAAGTTACCACCAAGGGACAGGCTGCCACCAGTGCCAAGTCAGGCTGCTTGCAGAGTGCCTAAAGAGCTCTGCCAACTGAGACCAGGAACGTGGGCTGGTGAGTTTTGTATTCCGGGGCAGAAGCTGTGTCAGTATCAGGTAGGGCCTCAGTCCTTAGGGGCCGTCTGCCTGCTGGATTTCCGCCAATATCAAGATGCCGCCCAGGGACAAGCTGCCACCTGTGCCAACTCAGGCTGCTTTGATGGTGCCCATGGAGCTCTGCAAACTGAGACCAGAAACGTGGGGTGCTGGGTTTTCTTTCCCCGGGCAGAAGCCTTTGTCAGTACCAGGTCGGCCCTTGGCCCTTGGGGGCCGGCTGCCTGCAGGATTTCCACAAATATCAAGATGCCGCCCAGGGACAAGCTGCCACCTGTGCCAACTTGGGCTGCTTTGAGAGTGCCCATGGAGCTCTGCAAACTGAGATGTGGAACATGGGCTGGTGGGTTTTCTTTCCCCGGGCAGAAGCCTTTGTCAGTACCAGGAGAGTCCTTGTTCCTCAGGGGCAGGCTGCCGGCTGGATTTCCACGAATATCAAGATGCTGCCCAGGGACCAGCTGCCACTTGGGCCAACTCGTGCTGCTATGAGGGTGCCCACGGAGCTCTGCAAACTGAGACCAGGAACGTAGGACTGTGGGTTTTGTTTTCCCGGGCAGAAGCCTCTCTCAGTACCAGGTATGCCCTTGTTCCTTAGGTGCAGGCTGGCAGCAAGCTTTCCACGAATATCAAGATGCTGCCCAGGGATATTCTGCCACCTGTGCCAACTCGGGCTGCTTTGAGAGTGCCCACGGAGCTCTGCAAACTGAGACCATGAACCTGGGGTGCTGAGTTTTGTTTCTCTGGGCAGAAGCATTTGCAGTGCCAGGTAGGCCCTCGGTCCTTAAGGGCAGGCAGCCTGCTGTATTTCCACGAATATCAAGATGCTGCCCAGGGACAAGCTGCCACCTGTGCCAACTCGGGCTGCTTTGAGAGTGCCCATGGTGCTCTGCAAACTGAGACCAGAAACGTGGGGTGCTGGGTTTTGTTTTCCAGGGCAGAAGCCTTTGTCAGTACCAAGTAGGCCCTTGTTCCTTAGGGACAGCCTGGAAGCAAGATTTCCCCGAATATCAAAATGCTGCCCAGGGATATTCTGCCACCTGTGCCAACTCGGGCTGCTTTGAGAGTGCCCACGGAGTTCTTCAAACTGAGACCAGGAACGTGGGTTTGTCGGTGTTGTTTTCCCGGGCAGAAACATTTGCAGGACCAGGTAGGCCCTCGGCCCTTTGGGGGAGGCTGGCACCAGGATTTCCACGAAAATCAAGTTTCCGCCCAGGGACAAGCTGCCTGCCACCTTTGCCAACTCACGCTGCTTTGAGAGTGCCCACGGAGCTCTGCAAACTGTGACCAGGACCGTGGGGTGCTGAGTTTTGTTTTCCCGGGCAGAAGTATTTGTCAGTACTAGGTAGGCCCACGGTCTTTCAGGGCCGTCAGCCTGCTGAATTTCCACGAATATCAGGATGCTGCCCACGGAGGAGCTGCCACCTGTGCCAACTCGGGCTGCTTTGAGAGTGCCCATGGTGCTCTGCAAACTGAGACCAGAAACGTGGGGTGCTGGGTTTTGTTTTCCCGGGCAGAAGCCTTTGTCAGTACCAGGAGGGTCCTTGTTCCTTATGGGCAGTCTGCCTGCTGGATTTCCACGAATATCAAGATGCTGCCCAGGGACAAGCTGCCACCTGTGCCAACTCGGGCTGCTTTGAGAGTGCCCATGGAGCTCTGCAAACTGGGACCAGGAAAGTGGTGTTCTGAGTATTGTTTTCCCGGTCAGAAGCCTTTGTCAGTGTCAGGTCGGCCCTTGTTCCACAGGGGCAGGCTGCCTGCTGGATTTCCACGAATATCAAGATGCCGCCCAGGGACAAGCTGCCACCTGTGCCAACTTGGGCTGCTTTGAGAGTGCCCATGGAGCTCTGCAAACTGAGACCTGGAACGTGGGGTGGTGGGTTTTGTTTCCCTGGGCAGAAGCCTTTGTCAGTACCAGGAAGGCCCTTGTTCCTCAGGGGCAGGCTGCCGGCTGGATTTCCATGAACCTGGGGTGCTGAGTTTTGTTTCTCCGGGCAGAAGCATTTGAAGTGCCAGGTACGCCCTCGGTCCTTAAGGGCAGGCAGCCTGCTGGATTTCCACGAATATCAAGATGCTGCCCAGGGACAAGCTGCCACCTGTGCCAACTCGCGCTGCTTTGAGAGTGCCCATGGTGCTCTGCAAACTGAGACCAGAAACGTGGTGTTCTGAGTTTTGTTTTCCCGGGCAGAAGCCTTTGTCAGTACCAGGTCGGCCCTTGGCCCTTGGGGGCCAGCTGTCTGCAGGATTTCCACGAATATCAAAATGCTGCCCAGGGACAAGCTGCCACTTGTGCCAACTTGGGCTGCTTTGAGAGTGCCCACGGAGCTCTTCAAACTGAGCCAAAGTATGTGGGATTTCGGGTTTTGTTTCCCGGGCAGAAGCCTTTGTCAGTACGAAGTAGGCCCTCAGCCCTTAGAGGCAGTCTGCCTGCTGGATTTCCACGAATATCAAGATGCCACCCAGGGACAAGCTGCCACCTGTGCCAACTCGGGCTGCTTTGAGAGTGCCCATGGAGCTCTGCAAAGTTAGACCAGGAACTTGCCTTGGTGAGTTTTGTTTCCCCGGGCAGAAGCATTTGCAGTACCAGGCAGGCTCTCGGAACTTCAGGGCCGTCTGCCTGCTGGATTTCCACGAATATCAAGATGCTGCCCAGGGACAAGCTGCCACTTGGGCCAACTCGCGCTGCTTTGGGGGTGCCCACGGAGCTCTGCAAACTGAGACCATAACCTAGGGTTGTGGGTTTTGTTTTCTCGGGCAGAAGCCTCTCTCAGTACCAGGTAGGCCCTTGTTCCTTAGGGGCAGGCTGCCTGCTGAATTTCCACGAATATCAAGATGCTGCCCAGGGACAAGCTGCCACCTGTGCCAGCTCGGGCTGCTTTGAGGGTGGCCACGGAGCTCTGCAAACTGAGACAGGGTACATGGGGTTATGGGTTATGTTTCCCCGGGCAGAAGCCATTGTAAGTACCAGGTAGGCCCTCGGCCCTTAGGGGCAGGCTGGCAGCAAGACTTCCACGAATATCAAGATGCCGCCCAGGGACAAGCTGCCACCTGTGCCAACTCACGCTGCTTTGAGAGTGCCCACGGATCTCTTCAAACTGAGCCAAAGTATGTGGGGTTTCGGGTTTTTTTTTCCCGGGCAGAACCCTTTGTCAGTACCAAGTAGGACCTCGGCCCTTAGAGGCAGTCTGCCTGCTGGATTTCCACGCATATCTAGATGCCGCCCAGGAACAAGCTGCCACCTGTGCCAACTTGGGCTGCTTTGAGAGTACCCATGGTGCTCTACAAACAGAAACCAGGAGCGTGGGATGGTGAGTTTTTTTTTTTCCTCGGCAGAAGCCTTTGTCAGTACCAGGTAGGCCCTCGGCCTTTCATGGCTGGCTGCCTGCTGGATTTCCACGAATATCAAGATGCCGCCCAGGGATATTCTGCCACCTGTGCCAACTCGGGCTGCTTTGAGAGTGCCCATGGAGCTCTGCAAACTGAGACCGGGACCGTGGGGTTCTGAGTTTTGTTTTCCCGGCAGAAGCCTTTGTCAGTACCAGGTAGGCCTTCGGCCCTATGGGTCCGGTTGCAGGCTGGATTTCCCCGAATAACAAGATGCCGCCCAGGGACAAGCTGCCACCTGTGCCAACTCGGGCTGCTTTGAGAGTGCCCATGGAGCTCTTCAAACTGTGGCCTGGAACGTCGGGTAGTGTGTCTTGTTTTGCTGGGTAGAAGACTATCTCTGTACTAGGTCGGCCCTCCACCCTTAGCGGCCGGCTCCCCGCTGGATTTGCCCGAATATCACGGTGCCGTCCCGGGTCAAGCTGCCACCTGTGCCAACTTGGGCTGCTTTGAGAGTACCCATGGTGCTCTAGAAACAGAAACCAGGAGCGTGGGATGGTGAGTTTTTTTTTTTCCTCGGCAGAAGCCTTTGTCAGTACCAGGTAGGCCCTCGGCCCTTCATGGCTGGCTGCCTGCTGGATTTCCACGAATATCAAGATGCCGCCCAGGGATATTCTGCCACCTGTGCCAACTCGGGCTGCTTTGAGAGTGCCCATGGAGCTCTGCAAACTGAGACCGGGACCGTGGGGTTCTGAGTTTTGTTTTCCCGGCAGAAGCCTTTGTCAGTACCAGGTAGGCCTTCGGCCCTATGGGTCCGGTTGCAGGCTGGATTTCCCCGAATAACAAGATGCCGCCCAGGGACAAGCTGCCACCTGTGCCAACTCGGGCTGCTTTGAGAGTGCCCATGGAGCTCTTCAAACTGTGGCCTGGAACGTCGGGTAGTGTGTCTTGTTTTGCTGGGTAGAAGACTATCTCTGTACTAGGTCGGCCCTCCCACCCTTAGCGGCCGGCTCCCCGCTGGATTTGCCCGAATATCACGGTGCCGTCCCGGGTCAAGCTGCCACCTGTGCCAACTCGGGCTGCTTTGAGAGTGCCCATGGAGCTCTACAAACTGAGACCAGCAACGTGGGATGGTGAGCTTTGTTTTTCTGGGAAGAAGCCTTTGTCAGTACCAGGTAGGCCCTCGGCCCTAAGGGGCCTGTTGCCTCCTGGATATCCACAAATATCAAGATGCCTCTCAGGGACAAGCTGCCACCTGTGCTAGCTCTGGCTGCTTTGAGAGTGCCCACGGAACTCTGCAAACTGAGACTAAGACCTTGGGGTGGTGGGTTTTTTTCTCCTTGGGCAGTATAATGCACAATACCTAGGTGTCCCTAAGCACGTTGATGCTTGGTGCCTGCTCGATTTCTGTATTAATCAGGATGCCATCCAATTAAAGGCTGATAGCTGTGCCAACGTTGGGTGCTTGCACAGTGCCCACAGAGCTCTGCAAACTGAGACCTAGACGGTGAGGTGTTGAGGTTTTTTTCCTGGGCTGTTGCCCGCACAGTACTTTTGTGGCCATTTGGGGCCTGAGACCAGGAAGGTGAGGTGGTGAGTTTGGTTTCCCTGGGAAAAAGCTCACCACATTTTTTGGATGGGCCTTGCGTGCAGGCCCCGGTTGGCTGCTGTAATGCCGCATTGATCAAGATCTAGCTCACGTACAACCTGCCACCTGTGCCACCTCAGGCTGCTCTCACAGTGCCTGTGGATACAACGCTCTGTTTGACTCTTAGAGGTCTAATTACAAGCTGTGTTTGATAAATTATGAGTGTGGTAAATGAATGTGTTCTAGGAGTGTGAGATCCTTGAAATAGTATAATTTTTGATTTTCTTATGGTTGGAAGATCGTTTTACAAGCATAATGGGAATACTCCTTTTTTTAGGTACTTTTTCTTCTAGAAAGTATACCATAAGTGTTTTCTAATATTAAATGACAGAGCAGCCCGTTGATCCTTTACTGGAAATTTTTCCTATTTTTCAAAAATAACAGAAAAAAGCTCTTGCAAAAATAAGGGGAAAAAATTGCTTTAAAAAGTATTTCATTACAGCTTTTAAAGGCAATTAAAGTGCACCCATTGCTGATGGGAAGCCGATAACTGGTTAAACATGTATTCACTTGTTATGTCTCTCTAAAGAAATACTCTAACATCAAGCAATTAATCCCTTCCATCATAGTTTTAACCTCCTTCCTAGTTTAAATGTCAATGAAAAACATCATGAAGAACTCCATATGTATCTCTCCGATTCATCTTACATACAAAGCAACTATTTTTCCACCGGTTTGCTTGATGGTCTGCTTACTGCATTCAGCATTTTTTGGCATGCTTTTTTGCTTCTTTCTGCTGTCAATACTGGCCAATACATGCCATCTGCCAATGGTAGGATTTCTCTCACCTAAGCATATGGATTGAATCTTTAAGATCACTTTCGATAAAATGGATAAAAAAGGAGTTGTTTGATTCCACCTAACATTGAGTCTCTTGGTAAAGGTCACCTGGAGAAAAGTTTTTGCTTCTAGAATTCAACTCATGGATTGAAATATTTGAGAAGACTGAGAGGCACTGGAGCATGGAGACACCTTCAGCCTCTGTGGATATAAAGCCCAGATTAAAATGATCAATTCTCTCAACTTGATGGACTGTACTGAGCAGAATTCTGACTAGAATCTCTTTCACACATAGAACACCCTGTTCAAGACACATGGTAAGATGAAGCTCACCTCCGGTTCCCTGCAGGTATTTGTATTTCTAATGAGTCTTTGGGATGCCTAGGTGATTTTCAGATGTCTAAAGATGAGACAAAGCCCACGACTTTCTCAAGACCTGGAACCATCTCCCTAGAAGCTGCAAAACACACAATGCCTCACTTGTGTCAAATTTGCCAAAGCAAGGACTAGAGCAAGAACTGGATGCAAAATACTTACACAGAGATGATAGTTTTTAAGATATTCATCAGATATTCTTCACATGGGAAGAGTCTTTGAACTCTTCTGTGATAGAACCCCAAAACTAAATGTTTTTTTTTTCATTGAGCACTCTTCTTGATGCAATTCTTCAACTTGGCATGGCTTAATTCAATAGCATCCAAGTCAGAGAAAAATTGATAAAGGCAGATAGGAAAGAAAATTAGAAATTCGTTACTCAGAGTGTGAGTAGGAAGACAGGGAGCCATTCAAAAGAATAAGGAAACAAAACAGGAGCAGTGAAAATGAGACACATCCTGCATCTTTCCGGCGGGGAAGATGGATTATTTAATTAGTGACAAAATTAGAAGAGCCTGAACATTTGCTGTCCCACAACAGGAACAGAAAAACCATTGGGCACGCACATAATAGCCAAAGAAACATAACAAAGAGAAGGAAATACAGAGAATAGGAAAAAGAAGTAAGACGCTTTTTTCAATCATTGAAATTCAGGTGGTGTATCATTCTAATACACTTTTTTATACAGTAAAAGAGTAGTTATATACAGTCGGGTAAATTGCAGCTATGTATCATTTTTAGACAGGAAATGTTTTCCAAGAAACATGTACCAGATTATATATACAAGTTCCTGACTGCCAAAGAAGAAAGTACAAAACAGCAAACACTTGGGTAAAGTCCCAGGAACCAGAGATCAAGATCTACACCGATATAAGGAGAGCGGTGAGTTTTTCAAGAAGCAAAAGCGAATGCAGCTGACTGTGCTTGTGGATGAAAAGCTGTGGGATTTTTTGCAATTCCATTAAGAGCGCACAAAAGCGCGGTGCTCGGCTGCCTCATGCTTCGCATGCTGCGAGATGCACAGAAATTAAGATGAGCAAGGTTCTTCAGCTTTGCCCTTTTTCAGCAGCTGCGCCACACCGATGGACTGGAATATCTCTCGAGATGTTTTCCTTTCTCAAGAATGTATTGTTGCTGTGTCTTGACCGCACAAGGATAAGTATGAAGAGATCATAGCCATCTCGAAATAAATTCGCCGCTTTATTAAAAAGATAAATGCTTCAACAATGCGCAGCCACGACAAAAATCAGGGCCAAGACTGGGAGACGTTTGCTGTGCTGGCACCCAATTTCTGTCGGCGAAAAGTCATGGAGAAGCTTTTGGCTTGGATGCAGACGACGAGAGAGGCAGAAGACGGAGGTACGGGGCTGTCCGGAGCGAAGTGCCGCTGGCCGGCGTCTTTCGCCCGAAGCAGCGCGCCGGAGCGCACCGCCACCGGCACAAGCAGCAGTGCGCGAAGTAGCGGCTCTTTCGCTTTCGCTAGACGGAGAGCCGGCAGCTTGCAGCAGGTGAAGAAGCAAGCCGCACAACAGCAGCATTGAGGGCGCAGCTCTCTTACTGCTGCGGGATGGTGGATTGCCATTCGTATGCCTATGAAAATCACGTTAGCATGCGAATGGAAGAAGTTTTTGGACAACTTTGCAATGCATCTTGCTAGTGCTCCTGCAACGCTCCGTGGAAACTCTTGCGGGTCTCTTTGCTCTGCGAGATGCAAAGAACTGGGTGAACTCGTCAAGCAAGATCGGAAGATGTTTGCAGTGCTGGCACACTTTCTCTCTCGGCGAGAAGTCATGGAGAAGCTTTAGGCTAGAATGCAGACGACGAGAGAGGCAGAAGACGGAGGTACGGAGCTGTCCGGAGCGAAGTGCCGCTGGCCGGCGTCTATCGCCCGAAGCAGCGCTCCGGAGCGCACCGCCACCGGCACAAGCAGCAGTGCGCGAAGAAGCGGCTCTTTCGCTTTCGCTAGACAGCAGCTTGCAGGAGGTGAGCAGGAGGTGTGCAGCTTGCAGGAGGTGAAGAAGCAAGCCGCACAACAGCAGCATTGTGGGCGCAGCTCTCGAACTGCTGCGGGATGGTGGATTGCCATTCGTATGCCTTTGAAAATCACGTTAGCATGCGAATGGAAGAAGGTTTTGGACAACTTTGCAATGCATCTTGCTAGTGCTCCTGCAACACTCCGTGGAAACTCTTGCGGGTCTCTTTGCGCTGCGAGATGCAAAGAACTGGGTGAACTCGTCAAGCAAGATCGGAAGATGTTTGCAGTGCTGGCACACTTTCTCTCTCGGCGAGAAGTCATGGAGAAGCTTTTGGCTAGGATGCAGACGACGAGAGAGGCAGAAGACGGAGGTACGGGGCTGTCCGGAGCGAAGTGCCGCTGGCCGGCGTCTTTCGCCCGAAGCAGCGCTCCGGAGCGCACCGCCACCGGCACAAGCAGCAGTGCGCGAAGAAGCGGCTCTTTCGCCTTCGCTAGACGGAGAGCCGGCAGCTTGCAGGAGGTGAAGAAGCAAGCCGCACAACAGCAGCATTGAGGGCGCAGCTCTCTTACTGCTGCGGGATGGTGGATTGCCATTCGTATGCCTATGAAAATCACGTTAGCATGCGAATGGAAGAAGTTTTTGGACAACTTTGCAATCCATCTTGCTAGTGCTCCTGCAACGCTCCGTGGAAACTCTTGCGGGTCTCTTTGAGCTGCGAGATGCAAAGAACTGGGTGAACTCGTCAAGCAAGATCGGAAGATGTTTGCAGTGCTGGCACACTTTCTCTCTCGGCGAGAAGTCATGGAGAAGCTTTTGGCTAGGATGCAGACGACGAGAGAGGCAGAAGACGGAGGTACGGGGCTGTCCGGAGCGAAGTGCCGCTGGCCGGCGTCTTTCGCCCGAAGCAGCGCTCCGGAGCGCACCGCCACCGGCACAAGCAGCAGTGCGCGAAGTAGCGGCTCTTTCGCTTTCGCTAGACGGAGAGCCGGCAGCTTGCAGGAGGTGAAGAAGCAAGCCGCACAACAGCAGCATTGTGGGCGCAGCTCTCTTACTGCTGCGGGATGGTGGATTGCCATTCGTATGCCTATGAAAATCACGTTAGCATGCGAATGGAAGAAGTTTTTGGACAACTTTGCAATGCATCTTGCTAGTGCTCCTGCAACGCTCCGTGGAAACTCTTGCGGGTCTCTTTGCTCTGCGAGATGCAAAGAACTGGGTGAACTCGTCAAGCAAGATCGGAAGATGTTTGCAGTGCTGGCACACTTTCTCTCTCGGCGAGAAGTCATGGAGAAGCTTTAGGCTAGAATGCAGACGACGAGAGAGGCAGAAGACGGAGGTACGGAGCTGTCCGGAGCGAAGTGCCGCTGGCCGGCGTCTATCGCCCGAAGCAGCGCTCCGGAGCGCACCGCCACCGGCACAAGCAGCAGTGCGCGAAGAAGCGGCTCTTTCGCTTTCGCTAGACAGCAGCTTGCAGGAGGTGAGCAGGAGGTGTGCAGCTTGCAGGAGGTGAAGAAGCAAGCCGCACAACAGCAGCATTGTGGGCGCAGCTCTCGAACTGCTGCGGGATGGTGGATTGCCATTCGTATGCCTTTGAAAATCACGTTAGCATGCGAATGGAAGAAGGTTTTGGACAACTTTGCAATGCATCTTGCTAGTGCTCCTGCAACACTCCGTGGAAACTCTTGCGGGTCTCTTTGCGCTGCGAGATGCAAAGAACTGGGTGAACTCGTCAAGCAAGATCGGAAGATGTTTGCAGTGCTGGCACACTTTCTCTCTCGGCGAGAAGTCATGGAGAAGCTTTTGGCTAGGATGCAGACGACGAGAGAGGCAGAAGACGGAGGTACGGGGCTGTCCGGAGCGAAGTGCCGCTGGCCGGCGTCTTTCGCCCGAAGCAGCGCTCCGGAGCGCACCGCCACCGGCACAAGCAGCAGTGCGCGAAGAAGCGGCTCTTTCGCCTTCGCTAGACGGAGAGCCGGCAGCTTGCAGGAGGTGAAGAAGCAAGCCGCACAACAGCAGCCTTGTGGGCGCAGCTCTCTTACTGCTGCGGGATGGTGGATTGCCACTCGTATGCCTTTGAAAATCACGTTAGCATGCGAATGGAAGAAGTTTTTGGACAACTTTGCAATCCATCTTGCTAGTGCTCCTGCAACACTCCGTGGAAACTCTTGCGGGTCTCTTTGCTCTGCGAGATGCAAAGAACTGGGTGAACTCGTCAAGCAAGATCGGAAGATGTTTGCAGTGCTGGCACACTTTCTCTCTCGGCGAGAAGTCATGGAGAAGCTTTTGGCTAGGATGCAGACGACGAGAGAGGCAGAAGACGGAGGTACGGGGCTATCCGGAGCGAAGTGCCGCTGGCCGGCGTCTTTCGCCCGAAGCAGCGCTCCGGAGCGCACCGCCACCGGCACAAGCAGCAGTGCGCGAAGTAGCGGCTCTTTCGCTTTCGCTAGACGGAGAGCCGGCAGCTTGCAGGAGGTGAAGAAGCAAGCCGCACAACAGCAGCATTGTGGGCGCAGTTCTCGAACTGCTGCGGGATGGTGGATTGCCACTCGTATGCCTTTGAAAATCACGTTAGCATGCGAATGGAAGAAGTTTTTGGACAACTTTGCAATGCATCTTGCTAGTGCTCCTGCAACGCTCCGTGGAAACTCTTGCGGATCTCTTTGCTCTGCGAGATGCAAAGAACTGGGTGAACTCGTCAAGCAAGATCGGAAGATGTTTGCAGTGCTGGCACACTTTCTCTCTCGGCGAGAAGTCATGGAGAAGCTTTAGGCTAGAATGCAGACGACGAGAGAGGCAGAAGACGGAGGTACGGAGCTGTCCGGAGCGAAGTGCCGCTCGCGGGCGTCTATCGCCCGAAGCAGCGCTCCGGAGCGCACCGCCACCGGCACAAGCAGCAGTGCGCGAAGAAGCGGCTCATTCGCTTTCGCTAGACAGCAGCTTGCAGGAGGTGTGCAGGAGGTGTGCAGCTTGCAGGAGGTGAAGAAGCAAGCCGCACAACAGCAGCCTTGTGGGCGCAGCTCTCGAACTGCTGCGGGATGGTGGATTGCCACTCGTATGCCTTTGAAAAACACGTTAGCATGCGAATGGAAGAAGTTTTTGGACAACTTTGCAATGCATCTTGCTAGTGCTCCTGCAACACTCCGTGGAAACTCTTGCGGGTCTCTTTGCGCTGCGAGATGCAAAGAACTGGGTGAACTCGTCAAGCAAGATCGGAAGATGTTTGCAGTGCTGGCACACTTTCTCTCTCGGCGAGAAGTCATGGAGAAGCTATTGGCTAGGATGCAGACGACGAGAGAGGCAGAAGACGGAGGTACGGAGCTGTCCGGAGCGAAGTGCCGCTGGCCGGCGTCTATCGCCCGAAGCAGCGCTCCGGAGCGCACCGCCACCGGCACAAGCAGCAGTGCGCGAAGAAGCGGCTCTTTCGCTTTCGCTAGACAGCAGCTTGCAGGAGGTGAGCAGGAGGTGTGCAGCTTGCAGGAGGTGAAGAAGCAAGCCGCACAACAGCAGCATGGTGGGCGCAGCTCTCGAACTGCTGCGGGATGGTGGATTGCCATTCGTATGCCTTTGAAAATCACGTTAGCATGCGAATGGAAGAAGGTTTTGGACAACTTTGCAATGCATCTTGCTAGTGCTCCTGCAACACTCCGTGGAAACTCTTGCGGGTCTCTTTGCGCTGCGAGATGCAAAGAACTGGGTGAACTCGTCAAGCAAGATCGGAAGATGTTTGCAGTGCTGGCACACTTTCTCTCTCGGCGAGAAGTCATGGAGAAGCTTTTGGCTAGGATGCAGACGACGAGAGAGGCAGAAGACGGAGGTACGGGGCTGTCCGGAGCGAAGTGCCGCTGGCCGGCGTCTTTCGCCCGAAGCAGCGCTCCGGAGCGCACCGCCACCGGCACAAGCAGCAGTGCGCGAAGAAGCGGCTCTTTCGCCTTCGCTAGACGGAGAGCCGGCAGCTTGCAGGAGGTGAAGAAGCAAGCCGCACAACAGCAGCCTTGTGGGCGCAGCTCTCGAACTGCTGCGGGATGGTGGATTGCCACTCGTATGCCTTTGAAAATCACGTTAGCATGCGAATGGAAGAAGTTTTTGGACAACTTTGCAATGCATCTTGCTAGTGCTCCTGCAACGCTCCGTGGAAACTCTTGCGGGTCTCTTTGCTCTGCGAGATGCAAAGAACTGGGTGAACTCGTCAAGCAAGATCGGAAGATGTTTGCAGTGCTGGCACACTTTCTCTCTCGGCGAGAAGTCATGGAGAAGCTTTAGGCTAGAATGCAGACGACGAGAGAGGCAGAAGACGGAGGTACGGAGCTGTCCGGAGCGAAGTGCCGCTCGCGGGCGTCTATCGCCCGAAGCAGCGCTCCGGAGCGCACCGCCACCGGCACAAGCAGCAGTGCGCGAAGAAGCGGCTCATTCGCTTTCGCTAGACAGCAGCTTGCAGGAGGTGTGCAGGAGGTGTGCAGCTTGCAGGAGGTGAAGAAGCAAGCCGCACAACAGCAGCCTTGTGGGCGCAGCTCTCGAACTGCTGCGGGATGGTGGATTGCCACTCGTATGCCTTTTAAAATCACGTTAGCATGCGAGTGGAAGAAGTTTTTGGACAACTTTGCAATGCATCTTGCTAGTGCTCCTGCAACACTCCGTGGAAACTCTTGCGGGTCTCTTTGCGCTGCGAGATGCAAAGAACTGGGTGAACTCGTCAAGCAAGATCGGAAGATGTTTGCAGTGCTGGCACACTTTCTCTCTCGGCGAGAAGTGATGGAGAAGCTATTGGCTAGGATGCAGACGACGAGAGAGGCAGAAGACGGAGATACGGGGCTATCCGGAGCGAAGTGCCGCTGGCCGGCGTCTTTCGCCCGAAGCAGAGCTCCGGAGCGCACCGCCACCGGCACAAGCAGCAGTGCGCGAAGTAGCGGCTCTTTCGCTTTCGCTAGACGGAGAGCCGGCAGCTTGCAGGAGGTGAAGAAGCAAGCCGCACAACAGCAGCATTGTGGGCGCAGCTCTCTTACTGCTGCGGGATGGTGGATTGCCACTCGTATGCCTTTGAAAATCACGTTAGCATGCGAATGGAAGAAGTTTTTGGACAACTTTGCAATGCATCTTGCTAGTGCTCCTGCAACGCTCCGTGGAAACTCTTGCGGGTCTCTTTGCTCTGCGAGATGCAAAGAACTGGGTGAACTCGTCAAGCAAGATCGGAAGATGTTTGCAGTGCTGGCACACTTTCTCTCTCGGCGAGAAGTCATGGAGAAGCTTTTGGCTAGGATGCAGACGACGAGAGAGGCAGAAGACGGAGGTACGGGGCTATCCGGAGCGAAGTGCCGCTGGCCGGCGTCTTTCGCCCGAAGCAGAACTCCGGAGCTCACCGCCACCGGCACAAGCAGCAGTGCGCGAAGTAGCGGCTCTTTCGCTTTCGCTAGACGGAGAGCCGGCAGCTTGCAGGAGGTGAAGAAGTAAGCCGCACAACAGCAGCATTGAGGGCGCAGCTCTCTTACTGCTGCGGGATGGTGGATTGCCATTCGTATGCCTATGAAAATCACGTTAGCATGCGAATGGAAGAAGTTTTTGGACAACTTTGCAATGCATCTTGCTAGTGCTCCTGCAACACTCCGTGGAAACTCTTGCGGGTCTCTCTGAGCTGCGAGATGCAAAGAACTGGGTGAACTCGTCAAGCAAGATCGGTAGATGTTTGCAGTGCTGGCACACTTTCTCTCTCGGCGAGAAGTCATGGAGAAGCTTTTGGCTAGGATGCAGACGACGAGAGAGGCAGAAGACGGAGGTACGGGGCTGTCCGGAGCGAAGTGCCGCTGGCCGGCGTCTTTCGCCCGAAGCAGCGCTCCGGAGCGCACCGCCACCGGCACAAGCAGCAGTGCGCGAAGTAGCGGCTCTTTCGCTTTCGCTAGACGGAGAGCCGGCAGCTTGCAGGAGGTGAAGAAGCAAGCCGCACAACACCAGCCCACTGCGGCTAGCTGGTTGCTAGATTTCCACGAATTTCAAGTTACCACCAAGGGACAGGCTGCCACCAGTGCCAAGTCAGGCTGCTTGCAGAGTGCCTAAAGAGCTCTGCCAACTGAGACCAGGAACGTGGGCTGGTGAGTTTTGTATTCCGGGGCAGAAGCTGTGTCAGTATCAGGTAGGGCCTCAGTCCTTAGGGGCCGTCTGCCTGCTGGATTTCCGCCAATATCAAGATGCCGCCCAGGGACAAGCTGCCACCTGTGCCAACTCAGGCTGCTTTGAGTGTGCCCATGGAGTTCTGCAATCTGAGACCAGGCACGTGGTGTGGTGAGCTTAGTTTACCTAGGCAGAAGCCTTTGTCAGTACCAGGTAGGCCTTCGCCCTTCGGGGCCAGCTGCCTGCTGGGTTTTTGCGAATCTGAAGATGCTGCCCAGGGACAAGCTGCCACCTGTGCCAACTCGGGCTGCTTTGAGAGTGCCCATGGAGCTCTGCAAACTGAGACCATGAACCTGGGGTGCTGAGTTTTGTTTCCCTGGGCAGAAGCATTTGCAGTGCCAGGTAGGCCCTTGGTCTTTAAGGGCAGGCAGCCTGCTGGATTTCCATGAATATCAAGATGCTGCCAAAGGACAAGCTGCCACCTGTGCCAACTCGCGCTGCTTTGAGAGTGCCCTTGGAGCTCTGCAAAGTGAGACCAGGAACGTGCGTTGGTGAGTTTTGTTTCCCCGGGCAGAAGCATTTGTCAGTACCAGGTAGGCCCTCGGAATTTCAGGGCCGACTGCCTGCTGGATTTCCACGAATATCAAGATGCTGCCCAGGGACAAGCTGCCACCTGTGCCAACTCGGGCTGCTTTGAGGGTGCCCATGGAGCTCTGCAAACTGAGACCAGAAACGTGGGGTGCTGGGTTTTGTTTCCCCTGGCAGAAGCCTTTGTCAGTACCAGGTCGGCCCTTGGCCCTTGGGGGCCGGCTGCCTGCAGGATTTCCACGAATATCAAGATGCCGCCCAGGGACAAGCTGCCACCTGTGCCAACTTCGGCTGCTTTGAGAGTGCCCATGGAGCTCTGCAAACTGAGATGTGGAACATGGGCTGGTGGGTTTTCTTTCCCGGGGCAGAAGCCTTTGTCAGTACCAGGAGAGTCCTTGTTCCTCAGGGGCAGGCTGCCGGCTGGATTTCCACGAATATCAAGATGCTGCCCAGGGACAAGCTGCCACTTGGGCCAACTCGTGCTGCTATGAGGGTGCCCACGGAGCTCTGCAAACTGAGACCAGGAACGTAGGACTGTGGGTTTTGTTTTCCCGGGCAGAAGCCTCTCTCAGTACCAGGTATGCCCTTGTTCCTTAGGGGCAGGCTGGCAGCAAGCTTTCCACGAATATCAAGATGCTGCCCAGGGACAAGCTGCCACCTGTGCCAACTCGGGCTGCTTTGAGAGTGCCCACGGAGCTCTGCAAACTGAGACCATGAACCTGGGGTGCTGAGTTTTGTTTCCCTGGGCAGAAGCATTTGCAGTGCCAGGTAGGCCCTTGGTCTTTAAGGGCAGGCAGCCTGCTGGATTTCCATGAATATCAAGATGCTGCCAAAGGACAAGCTGCCATCTGTGCCAACTCGCGCTGCTTTGAGAGTGCCCTTGGAGCTCTGCAAAGTGAGACCAGGAACGTGCGTTGGTGAGTTTTGTTTCCCCGGGCAGAAGCATTTGTCAGTACCAGGTAGGCCCTCGGAATTTCAGGGCCGACTGCCTGCTGGATTTCCACGAATATCAAGATGCTGCCCAGGGACAAGCTGCCACCTGTGCCAACTCGGGCTGCTTTGATGTTGCCCATGGAGCTCTGCAAACTGAGACCAGAAACGTGGGGTGCTGGGTTTTGTTTCCCCTGGCAGAAGCCTTTGTCAGTACCAGGTCGGCCCTTGGCCCTTGGGGGCCGGCTGCCTGCAGGATTTCCACGAATATCAAGATGCCGCCCAGGGACAAGCTGCCACCTGTGCCAACTTGGGCTGCTTTGAGAGTGCCCATGGAGCTCTGCAAACTGAGATGTGGAACATGGGCTGGTGGGTTTTCTTTCCCCGGGCAGAAGCCTTTGTCAGTACCAGGAGAGTCCTTGTTCCTCAGGGGCAGGCTGCCGGCTGGATTTCCACGAATATCAAGATGCTGCCCAGGGACCAGCTGCCACTTGGGCCAACTCGTGCTGCTATGAGGGTGCCCACGGAGCTCTGCAAACTGAGACCAGGAAGGTAGGACTGTGGGTTTTGTTTTCCCGGGCAGAAGCCTCTCTCAGTACCAGGTATGCCCTTGTTCCTTAGGTGCAGGCTGGCAGCAAGCTTTCCCCGAATATCAAAATGCTGCCCAGGGATATTCTGCCACCTGTGCCAACTCGGGCTGCTTTGAGAGTGCCCACAGAGTTCTTCAAACTGAGACCAGGAACGTGGGTTTGTCGGTGTTGTTTTCCCGGGCAGAAACATTTGCAGGACCAGGTAGGCCCTCGGCCCTTTGGGGGAGGCTGGCACCAGGATTTCCACGAAAATCAAGTTTCCGCCCAGGGACAAGCTGCCACCTTTGCCAACTCACGCTGCTTTGAGAGTGCCCACGGAGCTCTGCAAACTGTGACCAGGACCGTGGGGTGCTGAGTTTTGTTTTCCCGGGCAGAAGTATTTGTCAGTACTAGGTAGGCCCACGGTCTTTCAGGGCCGTCAGCCTGCTGAATTTCCACGAATATCAGGATGCTGCCCACGGAGGAGCTGCCACCTGTGCCAACTCGGGCTGCTTTGAGAGTGCCCATGGTGCTCTGCAAACTGAGACCAGAAACGTGGGGTGCTGGGTTTTGTTTTCCAGGGCAGAAGCCTTTGTCAGTGTCAGGTCGGCCCTTGTTCCACAGGGGCAGGCTGCCTGCTGGATTTCCACGAATATCAAGATGCCGCCCAGGGACAAGCTGCCACCTGTGCCAACTCACGCTGCTTTGAGAGTGCCCACGGATCTCTTCAAACTGAGCCAAAGTATGTGGGGTTTCGGGTTTTTTTTTCCCGGGCAGAACCCTTTGTCAGTACCAAGTAGGACCTCGGCCCTTAGAGGCAGTCTGCCTGCTGGATTTCCACGCATATCAAGATGCCGCCCAGGGACAAGCTGCCACCTGTGCCAACTTGGGCTGCTTTGAGAGTACCCATGGTGCTCTAGAAACAGAAACCAGGAGCGTGGGATGGTGAGTTTTTTTTTTTCCTCGGCAGAAGCCTTTGTCAGTACCAGGTAGGCCCTCGGCCCTTCATGGCTGGCTGCCTGCTGGATTTCCACGAATATCAAGATGCCGCCCAGGGATATTCTGCCACCTGTGCCAACTCGGGCTGCTTTGATGTTGCCCATGGAGCTCTGCAAACTGAGACCAGAAACGTGGGGTGCTGGGTTTTGTTTCCCCTGGCAGAAGCCTTTGTCAGTACCAGGTCGGCCCTTGGCCCTTGGGGGCCGGCTGCCTGCAGGATTTCCACGAATATCAAGATGCCGCCCAGGGACAAGCTGCCACCTGTGCCAACTTGGGCTGCTTTGAGAGTGCCCATGGAGCTCTGCAAACTGAGATGTGGAACATGGGCTGGTGGGTTTTCTTTCCCCGGGCAGAAGCCTTTGTCAGTACCAGGAGAGTCCTTGTTCCTCAGGGGCAGGCTGCCGGCTGGATTTCCACGAATATCAAGATGCTGCCCAGGGACCAGCTGCCACTTGGGCCAACTCGTGCTGCTATGAGGGTGCCCACGGAGCTCTGCAAACTGAGACCAGGAACGTAGGACTGTGGGTTTTGTTTTCCCGGGCAGAAGCCTCTCTCAGTACCAGGTATGCCCTTGTTCCTTAGGGGCAGGCTGGCAGCAAGCTTTCCACGAATATCAAGATGCTGCCCAGGGACAAGCTGCCACCTGTGCCAACTCGGGCTGCTTTGAGAGTGCCCACGGAGCTCTGCAAACTGAGACCATGAACCTGGGGTGCTGAGTTTTGTTTCCCTGGGCAGAAGCATTTGCAGTGCCAGGTAGGCCCTTGGTCTTTAAGGGCAGGCAGCCTGCTGGATTTCCATGAATATCAAGATGCTGCCAAAGGACAAGCTGCCATCTGTGCCAACTCGCGCTGCTTTGAGAGTGCCCTTGGAGCTCTGCAAAGTGAGACCAGGAACGTGCGTTGGTGAGTTTTGTTTCCCCGGGCAGAAGCATTTGTCAGTACCAGGTAGGCCCTCGGAATTTCAGGGCCGACTGCCTGCTGGATTTCCACGAATATCAAGATGCTGCCCAGGGACAAGCTGCCACCTGTGCCAACTCGGGCTGCTTTGATGTTGCCCATGGAGCTCTGCAAACTGAGACCAGAAACGTGGGGTGCTGGGTTTTGTTTCCCCTGGCAGAAGCCTTTGTCAGTACCAGGTCGGCCCTTGGCCCTTGGGGGCCGGCTGCCTGCAGGATTTCCACGAATATCAAGATGCCGCCCAGGGACAAGCTGCCACCTGTGCCAACTTGGGCTGCTTTGAGAGTGCCCATGGAGCTCTGCAAACTGAGATGTGGAACATGGGCTGGTGGGTTTTCTTTCCCCGGGCAGAAGCCTTTGTCAGTACCAGGAGAGTCCTTGTTCCTCAGGGGCAGGCTGCCGGCTGGATTTCCACGAATATCAAGATGCTGCCCAGGGACCAGCTGCCACTTGTGCCAACTCGTGCTGCTATGAGGGTGCCCACGGAGCTCTGCAAACTGAGACCAGGAAGGTAGGACTGTGGGTTTTGTTTTCCCGGGCAGAAGCCTCTCTCAGTACCAGGTATGCCCTTGTTCCTTAGGTGCAGGCTGGCAGCAAGCTTTCCCCGAATATCAAAATGCTGCCCAGGGATATTCTGCCACCTGTGCCAACTCGGGCTGCTTTGAGAGTGCCCACGGAGTTCTTCAAACTGAGACCAGGAACGTGGGTTTGTCGGTGTTGTTTTCCCGGGCAGAAACATTTGCAGGACCAGGTAGGCCCTCGGCCCTTTGGGGGAGGCTGGCACCAGGATTTCCACGAAAATCAAGTTTCCGCCCAGGGACAAGCTGCCACCTTTGCCAACTCACGCTGCTTTGAGAGTGCCCACGGAGCTCTGCAAACTGTGACCAGGACCGTGGGGTGCTGAGTTTTGTTTTCCCGGGCAGAAGTATTTGTCAGTACTAGGTAGGCCCACGGTCTTTCAGGGCCGTCAGCCTGCTGAATTTCCACGAATATCAGGATGCTGCCCACGGAGGAGCTGCCACCTGTGCCAACTCGGGCTGCTTTGAGAGTGCCCATGGTGCTCTGCAAACTGAGACCAGAAACGTGGGGTGCTGGGTTTTGTTTTCCAGGGCAGAAGCCTTTGTCAGTGTCAGGTAGGCCCTTGTTCCACAGGGGCAGGCTGCCTGCTGGATTTCCACGAATATCAAGATGCCGCCCAGGGACAAGCTGCCACCTGTGCCAACTCGGGCTGCTTTGAGAGTGCCCATGGAGCTCTGCAAACTGGGACCAGGAAAGTGGTGTTCTGAGTATTGTTTTCCCGGTCAGAAGCCTTTGTCAGTGTCAGGTCGGCCCTTGTTCCACAGGGGCAGGCTGCCTGCTGGATTTCCACGAATATCAAGATGCCGCCCAGGGACAAGCTGCCACCTGTGCCAACTCGGGCTGCTTTGAGAGTGCCCATGGAGCTCTGCAAACTGGGACCAGGAAAGTGGTGTTCTGAGTATTGTTTTCCCGGTCAGAAGCCTTTGTCAGTGTCAGGTCGGCCCTTGTTCCACAGGGGCAGGCTGCCTGCTGGATTTCCACGAATATCAAGATGCCGCCCAGGGACAAGCTGCCACCTGTGCCAACTCGGGCTGCTTTGAGAGTGCCCATGGAGCTCTGCAAACTGAGACCAGGAACGTAGGACTGTGGGTTTTGTTTTCCCGGGCAGAAGCCTCTCTCAGTACCAGGTATGCCCTTGTTCCTTAGGGGCAGGCTGGCAGCAAGCTTTCCACGAATATCAAGATGCTGCCCAGGGACAAGCTGCCACCTGTGCCAACTCGGGCTGCTTTGAGAGTGCCCATGGAGCTCTGCAAACTGAGACCATGAACCTGGGGTGCTGAGTTTTGTTTCCCTGGGCAGAAGCATTTGCAGTGCCAGGTAGGCCCTTGGTCTTTAAGGGCAGGCAGCCTGCTGGATTTCCATGAATATCAAGATGCTGCCAAAGGACAAGCTGCCACCTGTGCCAACTCGCGCTGCTTTGAGAGTGCCCTTGGAGCTCTGCAAAGTGAGACCAGGAACGTGCGTTGGTGAGTTTTGTTTCCCCGGGCAGAAGCATTTGTCAGTACCAGGTAGGCCCTCGGAATTTCAGGGCCGACTGCCTGCTGGATTTCCACGAATATCAAGATGCTGCCCAGGGACAAGCTGCCACCTGTGCCAACTCGGGCTGCTTTGATGGTGCCCATGGAGCTCTGCAAACTGAGACCAGAAACGTGGGGTGCTGGGTTTTGTTTCCCCTGGCAGAAGCCTTTGTCAGTACCAGGTCGGCCCTTGGCCCTTGGGGGCCGGCTGCCTGCAGGATTTCCACGAATATCAAGATGCCGCCCAGGGACAAGCTGCCACCTGTGCCAACTTGGGCTGCTTTGAGAGTGCCCACGGTGCTCTGCAAACTGAGATGTGGAACGTGGGGTGGTGGATTTTGTTTCCCTGGGCAGAAGCCTTTGTCAGTACAAGGAAGGCCCTTGTTCCTCAGGGGCAGGCTGCCGGCTGGATTTCCACGAATATCAAGATGCTGCCCAGGGACAAGCTGCCACTTGTGCCAACTCACGCTGCTTTGAGGGTGCCCACAGAGCTCTGCAAACTGAGACCAGGAAGGTAGGGTTGTGGGTTTTGTTTTCCCGGGCAGAAGCCTTTGTCAGTACCAGGTAGGCCTTCGCCCTTCGGGGCCAGCTGCCTGCTGGGTTTTTGCGAATCTGAAGATGCTGCCCAGGGACAAGCTGCCACCTGTGCCAACTCGCGCTGCCTTGAGAGTGCCCATGGAGCTCTGCAAACTGAGACCATTAACGTGGGTTGGTCTGTTTTGTTTCCCTGGGCAGAAGCATTTGTCAGTACCAGGTAGGCCCTTGGCACTTATGGGCCGGCTGCCGGCTGGATTTCCGCCAATATCAAGATGCCGCCCAGGGGCAAGCTGCCACCTGTGCCAACTCGGGCTGCTTTAAGAGTGCCCACAGAGCTCTGCAAACTGAGACCCGGAACGTGGGGTTATGGGTTTTTTTTTTCCTGGGCAGAAGCCTTTGTCAGTACCAGGTAGGCTCTCAGTCCTTAGGGGCCGTCGGCCTGCCGGATTTCGACGAATATCAAGATGCCGCCCAGGGACAAGCTGCCACCTGTGGCAACTCACGCTGATTTTAGAGTACCCATGGAGCTCTGCAAACTGAGACCATGAACGTGTGTTGGCGAATTTTGTTTAACTGGGCAGAAGCCTTTGTCTGTTCCAGGTAGGCCCACGGCCCTTAGGGGCCGTCTGCCTGCTGGATTTCCGCCAATACCAAGATGCCGCCCAGGGACAAGCTGCCACCTGTGCTAACTCGGTCTGCTTTGAGAGTGCCCATGGAGCTCTGCAAACTGAGATGTGGAACGTGGGGTGGTGGGTTTTGTTTCCCTGGGCAGAAGCCTTTGTCAGTACCAGGAGGGCCCTTGTTCATCAGGGGCAGGCTGGCGGCTCAATTTCCACGAATATCAAGATGCTGCCCAGGGACAAGCTGCCACTTGTGCCAACTCGCGCTGCTTTGAGGGTGCCCACGGAGCTCTGCAAACTGAGACCAGGAAGGTAGGATTGTGGGTTTTGTTTTCCCGGGCAGAAGCCTTTGTCAGTGCCAGGTAGGCCCTTGTTCCTTAGGGGCAGGCTGGCAGGAAGATTTCCACGAATATCAAGATGCTGCCCAGGGACAAGCTGCCACCTGTGCCAACTCGGGCTGCTTTGAGAGTGCCCATGGAGCTCTGCAAACTGAGACCATGAACCTGGGGTGCTGAGTTTTGTTTCCCTGGGCAGAAGCATTTGCAGTGCCAGGTAGGCCCTTGGTCTTTAAGGGCAGGCAGCCTGCTGGATTTCCATGAATATCAAGATGCTGCCAAAGGACAAGCTGCCACCTGTGCCAACTCGCGCTGCTTTGAGAGTGCCCTTGGAGCTCTGCAAAGTGAGACCAGGAACGTGCGTTGGTGAGTTTTGTTTCCCCGGGCAGAAGCATTTGTCAGTACCAGGTAGGCCCTCGGAATTTCAGGGCCGACTGCCTGCTGGATTTCCACGAATATCAAGATGCTGCCCAGGGACAAGCTGCCACCTGTGCCAACTCGGGCTGCTTTGATGGTGCCCATGGAGCTCTGCAAACTGAGACCAGAAACGTGGGGTGCTGGGTTTTGTTTCCCCTGGCAGAAGCCTTTGTCAGTACCAGGTCGGCCCTTGGCCCTTGGGGGCCGGCTGCCTGCAGGATTTCCACGA
This sequence comes from Motacilla alba alba, assembly GCF_015832195.1. Lineage (NCBI taxonomy): Eukaryota > Metazoa > Chordata > Aves > Passeriformes > Motacillidae > Motacilla > Motacilla alba. The sequence goes on along the minus strand of NW_024037231.1, from coordinate 42,604 downwards.
ATATCAAGATGCCGCCCAGGGACAAGCTGCCACCTGTGCCAACTTGGGCTGCTTTGAGAGTGCCCATGGAGCTCTGCAAACTGAGATGTGGAACATGGGCTGGTGGGTTTTCTTTCCCCGGGCAGAAGCCTTTGTCAGTACCAGGAGAGTCCTTGTTCCTCAGGGGCAGGCTGCCGGCTGGATTTCCACGAATATCAAGATGCTGCCCAGGGACCAGCTGCCACTTGGGCCAACTCGTGCTGCTATGAGGGTGCCCACGGAGCTCTGCAAACTGAGACCAGGAACGTAGGACTGTGGGTTTTGTTTTCCCCCGGGCAGAAGCCTCTCTCAGTACCAGGTATGCCCTTGTTCCTTAGGTGCAGGCTGGCAGCAAGCTTTCCCCGAATATCAAAATGCTGCCCAGGGATATTCTGCCACCTGTGCCAACTCGGGCTGCTTTGAGAGTGCCCACGGAGTTCTTCAAACTGAGACCAGGAACGTGGGTTTGTCGGTGTTGTTTTCCCGGGCAGAAACATTTGCAGGACCAGGTAGGCCCTCGGCCCTTTGGGGGAGGCTGGCACCAGGATTTCCACGAAAATCAAGTTTCCGCCCAGGGACAAGCTGCCACCTTTGCCAACTCACGCTGCTTTGAGAGTGCCCACGGAGCTCTGCAAACTGTGACCAGGACCGTGGGGTGCTGAGTTTTGTTTTCCCGGGCAGAAGTATTTGTCAGTACTAGGTAGGCCCACGGTCATTCAGGGCCGTCAGCCTGCTGAATTTCCACGAATATCAGGATGCTGCCCACGGAGGAGCTGCCACCTGTGCCAACTCGGGCTGCTTTGAGAGTGCCCATGGTGCTCTGCAAACTGAGACCAGAAACGTGGGGTGCTGGGTTTTGTTTTCCAGGGCAGAAGCCTTTGTCAGTGTCAGGTCGGCCCTTGTTCCACAGGGGCAGGCTGCCTGCTGGATTTCCACGAATATCAAGATGCCGCCCAGGGACAAGCTGCCACCTGTGCCAACTCGGGCTGCTTTGAGAGTGCCCACGGTGCTCTGCAAACTGAGATGTGGAACGTGGGGTGGTGGATTTTGTTTTCCCTGGGCAGAAGCCTTTGTCAGTACCAGGAAGGCCCTTGTTCCTCAGGGGCAGGCTGCCGGCTGGATTTCCACGAATATCAAGATGCTGCCCAGGGACAAGCTGCCACTTGTGCCAACTCGGGCTGCTTTGAGGGTGCCCACAGAGCTCTGCAAACTGAGACCAGGAAGGTAGGGTTGTGGGTTTTGTTTTCCCGGGCAGAAGCCTTTGTCAGTACCAGGTAGGCCTTCGCCCTTCGGGGCCAGCTGCCTGCTGGGTTTTTTGCGAATCTGAAGATGCTGCCCAGGGACAAGCTGCCACCTGTGCCAACTCGCGCTGCCTTGAGAGTGCCCATTGAGCTCTGCAAACTGAGACCCGGAACGTGGGGTTATGGGTTTTTTTTTCCTGGGCAGAAGCCTTTGTCAGTACCAGGTAGGCTCTCAGTCCTTAGGGGCCGTCGGCCGGCCGGATTTCGACGAATATCAAGATGCCGCCCAGGGACAAGCTGCCACCTGTGGCAACTCACGCTGATTTTAGAGTACCCATGGAGCTCTGCAAACTGAGACCATGAACGTGTGTTGGTGAATTTTGTTTAACTGGGCAGAAGCCTTTGTCTGTTCCAGGTAGGCCCACGGCCCTTAGGGGCCGTCTGCCTGCTGGATTTCCGCCAATACCAAGATGCCGCCCAGGGACAAGCTGCCACCTGTGCTAACTCGGTCTGCTTTGAGAGTGCCCATGGAGCTCTGCAAACTGAGATGTGGAACGTGGGGTGGTGGGTTTTGTTTCCCTGGGCAGAAGCCTTTGTCAGTACCAGGAGGGCCCTTGTTCATCAGGGGCAGGCTGGCGGCTCAATTTCCACGAATATCAAGATGCTGCCCAGGGACAAGCTGCCACTTGTGCCAACTCGCGCTGCTTTGAGGGTGCCCACGGAGCTCTGCAAAGTGAGACCAGGAACGTGCGTTGGTGAGTTTTGTTTCCCCGAGCAGAAGCATTTGTCAGTACCAGGTAGGCCCTCGGAATTTCAGGGCCGACTGCCTGCAGGATTTCCACGAATATCAAGATGCCGCCCAGGGACAAGCTGCCACCTGTGCCAACTTGGGCTGCTTTGAGAGTGCCCATGGAGCTCTGCAAACTGAGATGTGGAACATGGGCTGGTGGGTTTTCTTTCCCCGGGCAGAAGCCTTTGTCAGTACCAGGAGAGTCCTTGTTCCTCAGGGGCAGGCTGCCGGCTGGATTTCCACGAATATCAAGATGCTGCCCAGGGACCAGCTGCCACTTGGGCCAACTCGTGCTGCTATGAGGGTGCCCACGGAGCTCTGCAAACTGAGACCAGGAACGTAGGACTGTGGGTTTTGTTTTCCCGGGCAGAAGCCTCTCTCAGTACCAGGTATGCCCTTGTTCCTTAGGTGCAGGCTGGCAGCAAGCTTTCCCCGAATATCAAAATGCTGCCCAGGGATATACTGCCACCTGTGCCAACTCGGGCTGCTTTGAGAGTGCCCACGGAGTTCTTCAAACTGAGACCAGGAACGTGGGTTTGTCGGTGTTGTTTTCCCGGGCAGAAACATTTGCAGGACCAGGTAGGCCCTCGGCCCTTTGGGGGAGGCTGGCACCAGGATTTCCACGAAAATCAAGTTTCCGCCCAGGGACAAGCTGCCACCTGTGCCAACTCACGCTGCTTTGAGAGTGCCCACGGAGCTCTGCAAACTGTGACCAGGACCGTGGGGTGCTGAGTTTTGTTTTCCCGGGCAGAAGTATTTGTCAGTACTAGGTAGGCCCACGGTCTTTCAGGGCCGTCAGCCTGCTGAATTTCCACGAATATCAGGATGCTGCCCACGGAGGAGCTGCCACCTGTGCCAACTCGGGCTGCTTTGAGAGTGCCCATGGTGCTCTGCAAACTGAGACCAGAAACGTGGGGTGCTGGGTTTTGTTTTCCAGGGCAGAAGCCTTTGTCAGTGTCAGGTCGGCCCTTGTTCCACAGGGGCAGGCTGCCTGCTGGATTTCCACGAATATCAAGATGCTGCCCAGGGACAAGCTGCCACCTGTGCCAACTCGGGCTGCTTTGAGAGTGCCCACGGCGCTCTGCAAACTGAGATGTGGAACGTGGGGTGGTGGATTTTGTTTCCCTGGGCAGAAGCCTTTGTCAGTACCAGGAAGGCCCTTGTTCCTCAGGGGCAGGCTGCCGGCTGGATTTCCACGAATATCAAGATGCTGCCCAGGGACAAGCTGCCACTTGTGCCAACTCACGCTGCTTTGAGGGTGCCCACAGAGCTCTGCAAACTGAGACCAGGAAGGTAGGGTTGTGGGTTTTGTTTTCCCGGGCAGAAGCCTTTGTCAGTACCAGGTAGGCCTTCGCCCTTCGGGGCCAGCTGCCTGCTGGGTTTTTTGCGAATCTGAAGATGCTGCCCAGGGACAAGCTGCCACCTGTGCCAACTCGCGCTGCCTTGAGAGTGCCCATGGAGCTCTGCAAACTGAGACCATTAACGTGGGTTGGTCTGTTTTGTTTCCCTGGGCAGAAGCATTTGTCAGTACCAGGTAGGCCCTTGGCACTTATGGGCCGGCTGCCGGCTGGATATCCGCCAATATCAAGATGCCGCCCAGGGGCAAGCTGCCACCTGTGCCAACTCGGGCTGCTTTAAGAGTGCCCACGGAGCTCTGCAAACTGAGACCCGGAACGTGGGGTTATGGGTTTTTTTTTCCTGGGCAGAAGCCTTTGTCAGTACCAGGTAGGCTCTCAGTCCTTAGGGGCCGTCGGCCTGCCGGATTTCGACGAATATCAAGATGCCGCCCAGGGACAAGCTGCCACCTGTGGCAACTCACGCTGATTTTAGAGTACCCATGGAGCTCTGCAAACTGAGACCATGAACGTGTGTTGGCGAATTTTGTTTAACTGGGCAGAAGCCTTTGTCTGTTCCAGGTAGGCCCACGGCCCTTAGGGGCCGTCTGCCTGCTGGATTTCCGCCAATACCAAGATGCCGCCCAGGGACAAGCTGCCACCTGTGCTAACTCGGTCTGCTTTGAGAGTGCCCATGGAGCTCTGCAAACTGAGATGTGGAACGTGGGGTGGTGGGTTTTGTTTCCCTGGGCAGAAGCCTTTGTCAGTACCAGGAGGGCCCTTGTTCATCAGGGGCAGGCTGGCGGCTCAATTTCCACGAATATCAAGATGCTGCCCAGGGACAAGCTGCCACTTGTGCCAACTCGCGCTGCTTTGAGGGTGCCCACGGAGCTCTGCAAAGTGAGACCAGGAACGTGCGTTGGTGAGTTTTGTTTCCCCGGGCAGAAGCATTTGTCAGTACCAGGTAGGCCCTCGGAATTTCAGGGCCGACTGCCTGCTGGATTTCCACGAATATCAAGATGCTGCCCAGGGACAAGCTGCCACCTGTGCCAACTCGGGCTGCTTTGATGGTGCCCATGGAGCTCTGCAAACTGAGACCAGAAACGTGGGGTGCTGGGTTTTGTTTCCCCTGGCAGAAGCCTTTGTCAGTACCAGGTCGGCCCTTGGCCCTTGGGGGCCGGCTGCCTGCAGGATTTCCACGAATATCAAGATGCCGCCCAGGGACAAGCTGCCACCTGTGCCAACTTGGGCTGCTTTGAGAGTGCCCATGGAGCTCTGCAAACTGAGATGTGGAACATGGGCTGGTGGGTTTTCTTTCCCCGGGCAGAAGCCTTTGTCAGTACCAGGAGAGTCCTTGTTCCTCAGGGGCAGGCTGCCGGCTGGATTTCCACGAATATCAAGATGCTGCCCAGGGACCAGCTGCCACTTGGGCCAACTCGTGCTGCTATGAGGGTGCCCACGGAGCTCTGCAAACTGAGACCAGGAACGTAGGACTGTGGGTTTTGTTTTCCCGGGCAGAAGCCTCTCTCAGTACCAGGTATGCCCTTGTTCCTTAGGTGCAGGCTGGCAGCAAGCTTTCCCCGAATATCAAAATGCTGCCCAGGGTTATTCTGCCACCTGTGCCAACTCGGGCTGCTTTGAGAGTGCCCACGGAGTTCTTCAAACTGAGACCAGGAACGTGGGTTTGTCGGTGTTGTTTTCCCGGGCAGAAACATTTGCAGGACCAGGTAGGCCCTCGGCCCTTTGGGGGAGGCTGGCACCAGGATTTCCACGAAAATCAAGTTTCCGCCCAGGGACAAGCTGCCACCTTTGCCAACTCACGCTGCTTTGAGAGTGCCCACGGAGCTCTGCAAACTGTGACCAGGACCGTGGGGTGCTGAGTTTTGTTTTCCCGGGCAGAAGTATTTGTCAGTACTAGGTAGGCCCACGGTCTTTCAGGGCCGTCAGCCTGCTGAATTTCCACGAATATCAGGATGCTGCCCACGGAGGAGCTGCCACCTGTGCCAACTCGGGCTGCTTTGAGAGTGCCCATGGTGCTCTGCAAACTGAGACCAGAAACGTGGGGTGCTGGGTTTTGTTTTCCAGGGCAGAAGCCTTTGTCAGTGTCAGGTCGGCCCTTGTTCCACAGGGGCAGGCTGCCTGCTGGATTTCCACGAATATCAAGATGCCGCCCAGGGACAAGCTGCCACCTGTGCCAACTCGGGCTGCTTTGAGAGTGCCCATGGAGCTCTGCAAACTGGGACCAGGAAAGTGGTGTTCTGAGTATTGTTTTCCCGGTCAGAAGCCTTTGTCAGTGTCAGGTCGGCCCTTGTTCCACAGGGGCAGGCTGCCGGCTGGATTTCCACGAATATCAAGATGCCGCCCAGGGACAAGCTGCCACCTGTGCCAACTCGGGCTGGTTTGAGAGTGGCGTTGGAGCTCTGCAAACTGAGACCTGGAACGTGGGGTGGTGGGTTTTGTTTCCCCGGGCAGAAGCCTTTGTCAGTACCAGGTCAGGCCTTGGCCCTTGGGGGCCGGCTGCCTGCAGGATTTCCACAAATATCAAGATGCCGCCCAGGGACAAGCTGCCACCTGTGCCAACTCGGGCTGCTTTGAGAGTGCCCACGGTGCTCTGCAAACTGAGATGTGGAACGTGGGGTGGTGGATTTTCTTTCCCTGGGCAGAAGCCTTTGTCAGTACCAGGAAGGCCCTTGTTCCTCAGGGGCAGGCTGCCGGCTGGATTTCCACGAATATCAAGATGCTGCCCAGGGACAAGCTGCCACTTGTGCCAACTCACGCTGCTTTGAGGGTGCCCACAGAGCTCTGCAAACTGAGACCAGGAAGGTAGGGTTGTGGGTTTTGTTTTCCCGGGCAGAAGCCTTTGTCAGTACCAGGTAGGCCTTCGCCCTTCGGGGCCAGCTGCCTGCTGGGTTTTTTGCGAATCTGAAGATGCTGCCCAGGGACAAGCTGCCACCTGTGCCAACTCGCGCTGCCTTGAGAGTGCCCATGGAGCTCTGCAAACTGAGACCATTAACGTGGGTTGGTCTGTTTTGTTTCCCTGGGCAGAAGCATTTGTCAGTACCAGGTAGGCCCTTGGCACTTATGGGCCGGCTGCCGGCTGGATATCCGCCAATATCAAGATGCCGCCCAGGGGCAAGCTGCCACCTGTGCCAACTCGGGCTGCTTTAAGAGTGCCCACGGAGCTCTGCAAACTGAGACCCGGAACGTGGGGTTATGGGTTTTTTTTTCCTGGGCAGAAGCCTTTGTCAGTACCAGGTAGGCTCTCAGTCCTTAGGGGCCGTCGGCCTGCCGGATTTCGACGAATATCAAGATGCCGCCCAGGGACAAGCTGCCACCTGTGGCAACTCACGCTGATTTTAGAGTACCCATGGAGCTCTGCAAACTGAGACCATGAACGTGTGTTGGCGAATTTTGTTTAACTGGGCAGAAGCCTTTGTCTGTTCCAGGTAGGCCCACGGCCCTTAGGGGCCGTCTGCCTGCTGGATTTCCGCCAATACCAAGATGCCGCCCAGGGACAAGCTGCCACCTGTGCTAACTCGGTCTGCTTTGAGAGTGCCCATGGAGCTCTGCAAACTGAGATGTGGAACGTGGGGTGGTGGGTTTTGTTTCCCTGGGCAGAAGCCTTTGTCAGTACCAGGAGGGCCCTTGTTCATCAGGGGCAGGCTGGCGGCTCAATTTCCACGAATATCAAGATGCTGCCCAGGGACAAGCTGCCACTTGTGCCAACTCGCGCTGCTTTGAGGGTGCCCACGGAGCTCTGCAAAGTGAGACCAGGAACGTGCGTTGGTGAGTTTTGTTTCCCCGGGCAGAAGCATTTGTCAGTACCAGGTAGGCCCTCGGAATTTCAGGGCCGACTGCCTGCTGGATTTCCACGAATATCAAGATGCTGCCCAGGGACAAGCTGCCACCTGTGCCAACTCGGGCTGCTTTGATGGTGCCCATGGAGCTCTGCAAACTGAGACCAGAAACGTGGGGTGCTGGGTTTTGTTTCCCCTGGCAGAAGCCTTTGTCAGTACCAGGTCGGCCCTTGGCCCTTGGGGGCCGGCTGCCTGCAGGATTTCCACGAATATCAAGATGCCGCCCAGGGACAAGCTGCCACCTGTGCCAACTTGGGCTGCTTTGAGAGTGCCCATGGAGCTCTGCAAACTGAGATGTGGAACATGGGCTGGTGGGTTTTCTTTCCCCGGGCAGAAGCCTTTGTCAGTACCAGGAGAGTCCTTGTTCCTCAGGGGCAGGCTGCCGGCTGGATTTCCACGAATATCAAGATGCTGCCCAGGGACCAGCTGCCACTTGGGCCAACTCGTGCTGCTATGAGGGTGCCCACGGAGCTCTGCAAACTGAGACCAGGAACGTAGGACTGTGGGTTTTGTTTTCCCGGGCAGAAGCCTCTCTCAGTACCAGGTATGCCCTTGTTCCTTAGGTGCAGGCTGGCAGCAAGCTTTCCCCGAATATCAAAATGCTGCCCAGGGTTATTCTGCCACCTGTGCCAACTCGGGCTGCTTTGAGAGTGCCCACGGAGTTCTTCAAACTGAGACCAGGAACGTGGGTTTGTCGGTGTTGTTTTCCCGGGCAGAAACATTTGCAGGACCAGGTAGGCCCTCGGCCCTTTGGGGGAGGCTGGCACCAGGATTTCCACGAAAATCAAGTTTCCGCCCAGGGACAAGCTGCCACCTTTGCCAACTCACGCTGCTTTGAGAGTGCCCACGGAGCTCTGCAAACTGTGACCAGGACCGTGGGGTGCTGAGTTTTGTTTTCCCGGGCAGAAGTATTTGTCAGTACTAGGTAGGCCCACGGTCTTTCAGGGCCGTCAGCCTGCTGAATTTCCACGAATATCAGGATGCTGCCCACGGAGGAGCTGCCACCTGTGCCAACTCGGGCTGCTTTGAGAGTGCCCATGGTGCTCTGCAAACTGAGACCAGAAACGTGGGGTGCTGGGTTTTGTTTTCCAGGGCAGAAGCCTTTGTCAGTGTCAGGTCGGCCCTTGTTCCACAGGGGCAGGCTGCCTGCTGGATTTCCACGAATATCAAGATGCCGCCCAGGGACAAGCTGCCACCTGTGCCAACTCGGGCTGCTTTGAGAGTGCCCATGGAGCTCTGCAAACTGGGACCAGGAAAGTGGTGTTCTGAGTATTGTTTTCCCGGTCAGAAGCCTTTGTCAGTGTCAGGTCGGCCCTTGTTCCACAGGGGCAGGCTGCCGGCTGGATTTCCACGAATATCAAGATGCCGCCCAGGGACAAGCTGCCACCTGTGCCAACTCGGGCTGCTTTGAGAGTGCCCATGGAGCTCTGCAAACTGAGACCTGGAACGTGGGGTGGTGGGTTTTGTTTCCCCGGGCAGAAGCCTTTGTCAGTACCAGGTCAGGCCTTGGCCCTTGGGGGCCGGCTGCCTGCAGGATTTCCACAAATATCAAGATGCCGCCCAGGGACAAGCTGCCACCTGTGCCAACTCGGGCTGCTTTGAGAGTGCCCACGGTGCTCTGCAAACTGAGATGTGGAACGTGGGGTGGTGGATTTTCTTTCCCTGGGCAGAAGCCTTTGTCAGTACCAGGAAGGCCCTTGTTCCTCAGGGGCAGGCTGCCGGCTGGATTTCCACGAATATCAAGATGCTGCCCAGGGACAAGCTGCCACTTGTGCCAACTCACGCTGCTTTGAGGGTGCCCACAGAGCTCTGCAAACTGAGACCAGGAAGGTAGGGTTGTGGGTTTTGTTTTCCCGGGCAGAAGCCTTTGTCAGTACCAGGTAGGCCTTCGCCCTTCGGGGCCAGCTGCCTGCTGGGTTTTTGCGAATCTGAAGATGCTGCCCAGGGACAAGCTGCCACTTGGGCCAACTCGCGCTGCCTTGAGAGTGCCCATGGAGCTCTGCAAACTGAGACCATTAACGTGGGTTGGTCTGTTTTGTTTCCCTGGGCAGAAGCATTTGTCAGTACCAGGTAGGCCCTTGGCACTTATGGGCCGGCTGCCGGCTGGATTTCCGCCAATATCAAGATGCCGCCCAGGGGCAAGCTGCCACCTGTGCCAACTCGGGCTGCTTTAAGAGTGCCCACAGAGCTCTGCAAACTGAGACCCGGAACGTGGGGTTATGGGTTTTTTTTTTGGGCAGAAGCCTTTGTCCTGGGCAGAAGCCTTTGTCAGTACCAGGTAGGCTCTCAGTCCTTAGGGGCCGTCGGCCTGCCGGATTTCGACGAATATCAAGATGCCGCCCAGGGACAAGCTGCCACCTGTGGCAACTCACGCTGATTTTAGAGTACCCATGGAGCTCTGCAAACTGAGACCATGAACGTGTGTTGGCGAATTTTGTTTAACTGGGCAGAAGCCTTTGTCTGTTCCAGGTAGGCCCACGGCCCTTAGGGGCCGTCTGCCTGCTGGATTTCCGCCAATACCAAGATGCCGCCCAGGGACAAGCTGCCACCTGTGCTAACTCAGTCTGCTTTGAGAGTGCCCATGGAGCTCTGCAAACTGAGATGTGGAACGTGGGGTGGTGGGTTTTGTTTCCCTGGGCAGAAGCCTTTGTCAGTACCAGGTAGGCCCTTGTTCATCAGGGGCAGGCTGGCGGCTCAATTTCCACGAATATCAAGATGCTGCCCAGGGACAAGCTGCCACTTGTGCCAACTCGCGCTGCTTTGAGGGTGCCCACGGAGCTCTGCAAACTGAGACCAGGAAGGTAGGATTGTGGGTTTTGTTTTCCCGGGCAGAAGCCTTTGTCAGTGCCAGGTAGGCCCTTGTTCCTTAGGGGCAGGCTGGCAGGAAGATTTCCACGAATATCAAGATGCTGCCCAGGGACAAGCTGCCACCTGTGCCAACTCGGGCTGCTTTGAGAGTGCCCATGGAGCTCTGCAAACTGAGACCATGAACCTGGGGTGCTGAGTTTTGTTTCCCTGGGCAGAAGCATTTGCAGTGCCAGGTAGGCCCTTGGTCTTTAAGGGCAGGCAGCCTGCTGGATTTCCATGAATATCAAGATGCTGCCAAAGGACAAGCTGCCACCTGTGCCAACTCACGCTGCTTTGAGAGTGCCCATGGTGCTCTGCAAACTGAGACCAGAAACGTGGGGTGCTGGGTTTTGTTTTCCCGGGCAGAAGCCTCTCTCAGTACCAGGTATGCCCTTGTTCCTTAGGTGCAGGCTGGCAGCAAGCTTTCCCCGAATATCAAAATGCTGCCCAGGGATATTCTGCCACCTGTGCCAACTCGGGCTGCTTTGAGAGTGCCCACAGAGTTCTTCAAACTGAGACCAGGAACGTGGGTTTGTCGGTGTTGTTTTCCCGGGCAGAAACATTTGCAGGACCAGGTAGGCCCTCGGCCCTTTGGGGGAGGCTGGCACCAGGATTTCCACGAAAATCAAGTTTCTGCCCAGGGACAAGCTGCCACCTTTGCCAACTCACGCTGCTTTGAGAGTGCCCACGGAGCTCTGCAAACTGTGACCAGGACCGTGGGGTGCTGAGTTTTGTTTTCCCGGGCAGAAGTATTTGTCAGTACTAGGTAGGCCCACGGTCTTTCAGGGCCGTCAGCCTGCTGAATTTCCACGAATATCAGGATGCTGCCCACGGAGGAGCTGCCACCTGTGCCAACTCGGGCTGCTTTGAGAGTGCCCATGGTGCTCTGCAAACTGAGACCAGAAACGTGGGGTGCTGGGTTTTGTTTTCCAGGGCAGAAGCCTTTGTCAGTGTCAGGTCGGCCCTTGTTCCACAGGGGCAGGCTGCCTGCTGGATTTCCACGAATATCAAGATGCCGCCCAGGGACAAGCTGCCACCTGTGCCAACTCGGGCTGCTTTGAGAGTGCCCATGGAGCTCTGCAAACTGGGACCAGGAAAGTGGTGTTCTGAGTATTGTTTCCCCGGGCAGAAGCCTTTGTCAGTACCAGGTCAGGCCTTGGCCCTTGGGGGCCGGCTGCCTGCAGGATTTCCACAAATATCAAGATGCCGCCCAGGGACAAGCTGCCACCTGTGCCAACTCGGGCTGCTTTGAGAGTGCCCACGGTGCTCTGCAAACTGAGATGTGGAACGTGGGGTGGTGGATTTTGTTTCCCTGGGCAGAAGCCTTTGTCAGTACCAGGAAGGCCCTTGTTCCTCAGGGGCAGGCTGCCGGCTGGATTTCCACGAATATCAATATGCTGCCCAGGGACAAGCTGCCACTTGTGCCAACTCACGCTGCTTTGAGGGTGCCCACAGAGCTCTGCAAACTGAGACCAGGAAGGTAGGGTTGTGGGTTTTGTTTTCCCGGGCAGAAGCCTTTGTCAGTACCAGGTAGGCCTTCGCCCTTCGGGGCCAGCTGCCTGCTGGGTTTTTGCGAATCTGAAGATGCTGCCCAGGGACAAGCTGCCACTTGGGCCAACTCGCGCTGCCTTGAGAGTGCCCATGGAGCTCTGCAAACTGAGACCATTAACGTGGGTTGGTCTGTTTTGTTTCCCTGGGCAGAAGCATTTGTCAGTACCAGGTAGGCCCTTGGCACTTATGGGCCGGCTGCCGGCTGGATTTCCGCCAATATCAAGATGCCGCCCAGGGGCAAGCTGCCACCTGTGCCAACTCGGGCTGCTTTAAGAGTGCCCACAGAGCTCTGCAAACTGAGACCCGGAACGTGGGGTTATGGGTTTTTTTTTCCTGGGCAGAAGCCTTTGTCAGTACCAGGTAGGCTCTCAGTCCTTAGGGGCCGTCGGCCTGCCGGATTTCGACGAATATCAAGATGCCGCCCAGGGACAAGCTGCCACCTGTGGCAACTCACGCTGATTTTAGAGTACCCATGGAGCTCTGCAAACTGAGACCATGAACGTGTGTTGGCGAATTTTGTTTAACTGGGCAGAAGCCTTTGTCTGTTCCAGGTAGGCCCACGGCCCTTAGGGGCCGTCTGCCTGCTGGATTTCCGCCAATACCAAGATGCCGCCCAGGGACAAGCTGCCACCTGTGCTAACTCAGTCTGCTTTGAGAGTGCCCATGGAGCTCTGCAAACTGAGATGTGGAACGTGGGGTGGTGGGTTTTGTTTCCCTGGGCAGAAGCCTTTGTCAGTACCAGGTAGGCCCTTGTTCATCAGGGGCAGGCTGGCGGCTCAATTTCCACGAATATCAAGATGCTGCCCAGGGACAAGCTGCCACTTGTGCCAACTCGCGCTGCTTTGAGGGTGCCCACGGAGCTCTGCAAACTGAGACCAGGAAGGTAGGATTGTGGGTTTTGTTTTCCCGGGCAGAAGCCTTTGTCAGTGCCAGGTAGGCCCTTGGTCTTTAAGGGCAGGCAGCCTGCTGGATTTCCATGAATATCAAGATGCTGCCAAAGGACAAGCTGCCACCTGTGCCAACTCACGCTGCTTTGAGAGTGCCCATGGTGCTCTGCAAACTGAGACCAGAAACGTGGGGTGCTGGGTTTTGTTTTCCCGGGCAGAAGCCTCTCTCAGTACCAGGTATGCCCTTGTTCCTTAGGTGCAGGCTGGCAGCAAGCTTTCCCCGAATATCAAAATGCTGCCCAGGGATATTCTGCCACCTGTGCCAACTCGGGCTGCTTTGAGAGTGCCCACGGAGTTCTTCAAACTGAGACCAGGAACGTGGGTTTGTCGGTGTTGTTTTCCCGGGCAGAAACATTTGCAGGACCAGGTAGGCCCTCGGCCCTTTGGGGGAGGCTGGCACCAGGATTTCCACGAAAATCAAGTTTCTGCCCAGGGACAAGCTGCCACCTTTGCCAACTCACGCTGCTTTGAGAGTGCCCACGGAGCTCTGCAAACTGTGACCAGGACCGTGGGGTGCTGAGTTTTGTTTTCCCGGGCAGAAGTATTTGTCAGTACTAGGTAGGCCCACGGTCTTTCAGGGCCGTCAGCCTGCTGAATTTCCACGAATATCAGGATGCTGCCCACGGAGGAGCTGCCACCTGTGCCAACTCGGGCTGCTTTGAGAGTGCCCATGGTGCTCTGCAAACTGAGACCAGAAACGTGGGGTGCTGGGTTTTGTTTTCCAGGGCAGAAGCCTTTGTCAGTGTCAGGTCGGCCCTTGTTCCACAGGGGCAGGCTGCCTGCTGGATTTCCACGAATATCAAGATGCCGCCCAGGGACAAGCTGCCACCTGTGCCAACTCGGGCTGCTTTGAGAGTGCCCATGGAGCTCTGCAAACTGGGACCAGGAAAGTGGTGTTCTGAGTATTGTTTTCCCGGTCAGAAGCCTTTGTCAGTGTCAGGTCGGCCCTTGTTCCACAGGGGCAGGCTGCCGGCTGGATTTCCACGAATATCAAGATGCCGCCCAGGGACAAGCTGCCACCTGTGCCAACTCGGGCTGGTTTGAGAGTGGCGTTGGAGCTCTGCAAACTGAGACCTGGAACGTGGGGTGGTGGGTTTTGTTTCCCCGGGCAGAAGCCTTTGTCAGTACCAGGTCAGGCCTTGGCCCTTGGGGGCCGGCTGCCTGCAGGATTTCCACAAATATCAAGATGCCGCCCAGGGACAAGCTGCCACCTGTGCCAACTCGGGCTGCTTTGAGAGTGCCCACGGTGCTCTGCAAACTGAGATGTGGAACGTGGGGTGGTGGATTTTCTTTCCCTGGGCAGAAGCCTTTGTCAGTACCAGGAAGGCCCTTGTTCCTCAGGGGCAGGCTGCCGGCTGGATTTCCACGAATATCAATATGCTGCCCAGGGACAAGCTGCCACTTGTGCCAACTCACGCTGCTTTGAGGGTGCCCACAGAGCTCTGCAAACTGAGATGTGGAACGTGGGGTGGTGGGTTTTGTTTCCCTGGGCAGAAGCCTTTGTCAGTACCAGGTAGGCCCTTGTTCATCAGGGGCAGGCTGGCGGCTCAATTTCCACGAATATCAAGATGCTGCCCAGGGACAAGCTGCCACTTGTGCCAACTCGCGCTGCTTTGAGGGTGCCCACGGAGCTCTGCAAACTGAGACCAGGAAGGTAGGATTGTGGGTTTTGTTTTCCCGGGCAGAAGCCTTTGTCAGTGCCAGGTAGGCCCTTGTTCCTTAGGGGCAGGCTGGCAGGAAGATTTCCACGAATATCAAGATGCTGCCCAGGGACAAGCTGCCACCTGTGCCAACTCGGGCTGCTTTGAGAGTGCCCATGGAGCTCTGCAAACTGAGACCATGAACCTGGGGTGCTGAGTTTTGTTTCCCTGGGCAGAAGCATTTGCAGTGCCAGGTAGGCCCTTGGTCTTTAAGGGCAGGCAGCCTGCTGGATTTCCATGAATATCAAGATGCTGCCAAAGGACAAGCTGCCACCTGTGCCAACTCACGCTGCTTTGAGAGTGCCCATGGTGCTCTGCAAACTGAGACCAGAAACGTGGGGTGCTGGGTTTTGTTTTCCAGGGCAGAAGCCTTTGTCAGTACCAAGTAGGCCCTTGTTCCTTAGGGACAGCCTGGAAGCAAGATTTCCCCGAATATCAAAATGCTGCCCAGGGATATTCTGCCACCTGTGCCAACTCGGGCTGCTTTGAGAGTGCCCACGGAGTTCTTCAAACTGAGACCAGGAACGTGGGTTTGTCGGTGTTGTTTTCCCGGGCAGAAACATTTGCAGGACCAGGTAGGCCCTCGGCCCTTTGGGGGAGGCTGGCACCAGGATTTCCACGAAAATCAAGTTTCCGCCCAGGGACAAGCTGCCACCTTTGCCAACTCACACTGCTTTGAGAGTGCCCACGGAGCTCTGCAAACTGTGACCAGGACCGTGGGGTGCTGAGTTTTGTTTTCCCGGGCAGAAGTATTTGTCAGTACTAGGTAGGCCCACGGTCTTTCAGGGCCGTCAGCCTGCTGAATTTCCACGAATATCAGGATGCTGCCCACGGAGGAGCTGCCACCTGTGCCAACTCGGGCTGCTTTGAGAGTGCCCATGGTGCTCTGCAAACTGAGACCAGAAACGTGGGGTGCTGGGTTTTGTTTTCCAGGGCAGAAGCCTTTGTCAGTGTCAGGTCGGCCCTTGTTCCACAGGGGCAGGCTGCCTGCTGGATTTCCACGAATATCAAGATGCCGCCCAGGGACAAGCTGCCACCTGTGCCAACTCGGGCTGCTTTGAGAGTGCCCATGGAGCTCTGCAAACTGGGACCAGGAAAGTGGTGTTCTGAGTATTGTTTTCCCGGTCAGAAGCCTTTGTCAGTGTCAGGTCGGCCCTTGTTCCACAGGGGCAGGCTGCCGGCTGGATTTCCACGAATATCAAGATGCCGCCCAGGGACAAGCTGCCACCTGTGCCAACTCGGGCTGGTTTGAGAGTGGCCATGGAGCTCTGCAAACTGAGACCTGGAACGTGGGGTGGTGGGTTTTGTTTCCCCGGGCAGAAGCCTTTGTCAGTACCAGGTCAGGCCTTGGCCCTTGGGGGCCGGCTGCCTGCAGGATTTCCACAAATATCAAGATGCCGCCCAGGGACAAGCTGCCACCTGTGCCAACTTGGGCTGCTTTGAGAGTGCCCACGGTGCTCTGCAAACTGAGATGTGGAACGTGGGGTGGTGGATTTTCTTTCCCTGGGCAGAAGCCTTTGTCAGTACCAGGAAGGCCCTTGTTCCTCAGGGGCAGGCTGCCGGCTGGATTTCCACGAATATCAAGATGCTGCCCAGGGACAAGCTGCCATTTGTGCCAACTCACGCTGCTTTGAGGGTGCCCACAGAGCTCTGCAAACTGAGACCAGGAAGGTAGGGTTGTGGGTTTTGTTTTCCCGGGCAGAAGCCTTTGTCAGTACCAGGTAGGCCTTTGCCCTTCGGGGCCAGCTGCCTGCTGGGTTTTTGCGAATCTGAAGATGCTGCCCAGGGACAAGCTGCCACCTGTGCCAACTCGCGCTGCCTTGAGAGTGCCCACGGAGCTCTGCAAACTGAGACCATTAACGTGGGTTGGTCTGTTTTGTTTCCCTGGGCAGAAACATTTGCAGGACCAGGTAGGCCCTCGGCCCTTTGCGGGAGGCTGGCACCAGGATTTCCACGAAAATCAAGTTTCCGCCCAGGGACAAGCTGCCACCTTTGCCAACTCACGCTGCTTTGAGAGTGCCCACGGAGCTCTGCAAACTGTGACCAGGACCGTGGGGTGCTGAGTTTTGTTTTCCCGGGCAGAAGTATTTGTCAGTACTAGGTAGGCCCACGGTCTTTCAGGGCCGTCAGCCTGCTGAATTTCCACGAATATCAGGATGCTGCCCACGGAGGAGCTGCCACCTGTGCCAACTCGGGCTGCTTTGAGAGTGCCCATGGTGCTCTGCAAACTGAGACCAGAAACGTGGGGTGCTGGGTTTTGTTTTCCAGGGCAGAAGCCTTTGTCAGTGTCAGGTCGGCCCTTGTTCCACAGGGGCAGGCTGCCTGCTGGATTTCCACGAATATCAAGATGCCGCCCAGGGACAAGCTGCCACCTGTGCCAACTCGGGCTGCTTTGAGAGTGCCCATGGAGCTCTGCAAACTGGGACCAGGAAAGTGGTGTTCTGAGTATTGTTTTCCCGGTCAGAAGCCTTTGTCAGTGTCAGGTCGGCCCTTGTTCCACAGGGGCAGGCTGCCGGCTGGATTTCCACGAATATCAAGATGCCGCCCAGGGACAAGCTGCCACCTGTGCCAACTCGGGCTGCTTTGAGAGTGCCCATGGAGCTCTGCAAACTGAGACCTGGAACGTGGGGTGGTGGGTTTTGTTTCCCCGGGCAGAAGCCTTTGTCAGTACCAGGTCAGGCCTTGGCCCTTGGGGGCCGGCTGCCTGCAGGATTTCCACAAATATCAAGATGCCGCCCAGGGACAAGCTGCCACCTGTGCCAACTCGGGCTGCTTTGAGAGTGCCCACGGTGCTCTGCAAACTGAGATGTGGAACGTGGGGTGGTGGATTTTGTTTCCCTGGGCAGAAGCCTTTGTAAGTACCAGGAAGGCCCTTGTTCCTCAGGGGCAGGCTGCCGGCTGGATTTCCACGAATATCAAGATGCTGCCCAGGGACAAGCTGCCACTTGTGCCAACTCACGCTGCTTTGAGGGTGCCCACGGAGCTCTGCAAACTGAGACCAGGAAGGTAGGGTTGTGGGTTTTGTTTTCCCGGGCAGAAGCCTTTGTCAGTACCAGGTAGGCCTTCGCCCATCGGGGCCAGCTGCCTGCTGGGTTTTTGCGAATCTGAAGATGCTGCCCAGGGACAAGCTGCCACCTGTGCCAACTCGCGCTGCCTTGAGAGTGCCCATGGAGCTCTGCAAACTGAGACCATTAACGTGGGTTGGTCTGTTTTGTTTCCCCGGGCAGAAGCATTTGTCAGTACCAGGTCAGGCCCTTGGCACTTATGGGCCGGCTGCCGGCTGGATTTCCGCCAATATCAAGATGCCGCCCAGGGGCAAGCTGCCACCTGTGCCAACTCGGGCTGCTTTAAGAGTGCCCACAGAGCTCTGCAAACTGAGACCCGGAACGTGGGGTTATGGGTTTTTTTTTTCCTGGGCAGAAGCCTTTGTCAGTACCAGGTAGGCTCTCAGTCCTTAGGGGCCGTCGGCCTGCCGGATTTCGACGAATATCAAGATGCCGCCCAGGGACAAGCTGCCACCTGTGGCAACTCACGCTGATTTTAGAGTACCCATGGAGCTCTGCAAACTGAGACCATGAACGTGTGTTGGCGAATTTTGTTTAACTGGGCAGAAGCCTTTGTCTGTTCCAGGTAGGCCCACGGCCCTTAGGGGCCGTCTGCCTGCTGGATTTCCGCCAATACCAAGATGCCGCCCAGGGACAAGCTGCCACCTGTGCTAACTCGGTCTGCTTTGAGAGTGCCCATGGAGCTCTGCAAACTGAGATGTGGAACGTGGGGTGGTGGGTTTTGTTTCCCTGGGCAGAAGCCTTTGTCAGTACCAGGAGGGCCCTTGTTCATCAGGGGCAGGCTGGCGGCTCAATTTCCACGAATATCAAGATGCTGCCCAGGGACAAGCTGCCACTTGTGCCAACTCGCGCTGCTTTGAGGGTGCCCACGGAGCTCTGCAAACTGAGACCAGGAACGTAGGACTGTGGGTTTTGTTTTCCCGGGCAGAAGCCTCTCTCAGTACCAGGTATGCCCTTGTTCCTTAGGTGCAGGCTGGCAGCAAGCTTTCCACGAATATCAAGATGCTGCCCAGGGATATTCTGCCACCTGTGCCAACTCGGGCTGCTTTGAGAGTGCCCACGGAGCTCTGCAAACTGAGACCATGAACCTGGGGTGCTGAGTTTTGTTTCTCCGGGCAGAAGCATTTGAAGTGCCAGGTAGGCCCTCGTCCTTAAGGGCAGGCAGCCTGCTGTATTTCCACGAATATCAAGATGCTGCCCAGGGACAAGCTGCCACCTGTGCCAACTCACGCTGCTTTGAGAGTGCCCATGGTGCTCTGCAAACTGAGACCAGAAACGTGGGGTGCTGGGTTTTGTTTTCCAGGGCAGAAGCCTTTGTCAGTACCAAGTAGGCCCTTGTTCCTTAGGGACAGCCTGGAAGCAAGATTTCCCCGAATATCAAAATGCTGCCCAGGGATATTCTGCCACCTGTGCCAACTCGGGCTGCTTTGAGAGTGCCCACGGAGTTCTTCAAACTGAGACCAGGAACGTGGGTTTGTCGGTGTTGTTTTCCCGGGCAGAAACATTTGCAGGACCAGGTAGGCCCTCGGCCCTTTGGGGGAGGCTGGCACCAGGATTTCCACGAAAATCAAGTTTCCGCCCAGGGACAAGCTGCCACCTTTGCCAACTCACGCTGCTTTGAGAGTGCCCACGGAGCTCTGCAAACTGTGACCAGGACCGTGGGGTGCTGAGTTTTGTTTTCCCGGGCAGAAGTATTTGTCAGTACTAGGTAGGCCCACGGTCTTTCAGGGCCGTCAGCCTGCTGAATTTCCACGAATATCAGGATGCTGCCCACGGAGGAGCTGCCACCTGTGCCAACTCGGGCTGCTTTGAGAGTGCCCATGGTGCTCTGCAAACTGAGACCAGAAACGTGGGGTGCTGGGTTTTGTTTTCCAGGGCAGAAGCCTTTGTCAGTGTCAGGTCGGCCCTTGTTCCACAGGGGCAGGCTGCCTGCAGGATTTCCACGAATATCAAGATGCCGCCCAGGGACAAGCTGCCACCTGTGCCAACTCGGGCTGCTTTGAGAGTGCCCATGGAGCTCTGCAAACTGGGACCAGGAAAGTGGTGTTCTGAGTATTGTTTTCCCGGTCAGAAGCCTTTGTCAGTGTCAGGTCGGCCCTTGTTCCACAGGGGCAGGCTGCCGGCTGGATTTCCACGAATATCAAGATGCCGCCCAGGGACAAGCTGCCACCTGTGCCAACTCGGGCTGCTTTGAGAGTGCCCATGGAGCTCTGCAAACTGAGACCTGGAACGTGGGGTGGTGGGTTTTGTTTCCCCGGGCAGAAGCCTTTGTCAGTACCAGGTCAGGCCTTGGCCCTTGGGGGCCGGCTGCCTGCAGGATTTCCACAAATATCAAGATGCCGCCCAGGGACAAGCTGCCACCTGTGCCAACTCGGGCTGCTTTGAGAGTGCCCACGGTGCTCTGCAAACTGAGATGTGGAACGTGGGGTGGTGGATTTTGTTTCCCTGGGCAGAAGCCTTTGTCAGTACCAGGAAGGCCCTTGTTCCTCAGGGGCAGGCTGCCGGCTGGATTTCCACGAATATCAATATGCTGCCCAGGGACAAGCTGCCACTTGTGCCAACTCACGCTGCTTTGAGGGTGCCCACAGAGCTCTGCAAACTGAGACCAGGAAGGTAGGGTTGTGGGTTTTGTTTTCCCGGGCAGAAGCCTTTGTCAGTACCAGGTAGGCCTTCGCCCTTCGGGGCCAGCTGCCTGCTGGGTTTTTGCGAATCTGAAGATGCTGCCCAGGGACAAGCTGCCACCTGTGCCAACTCGCGCTGCCTTGAGAGTGCCCATGGAGCTCTGCAAACTGAGACCATTAACGTGGGTTGGTCTGTTTTGTTTCCCTGGGCAGAAGCATTTGTCAGTACCAGGTAGGCCCTTGGCACTTATGGGCCGGCTGCCGGCTGGATTTCCGCCAATATCAAGATGCCGCCCAGGGGCAAGCTGCCACCTGTGCCAACTCGGGCTGCTTTAAGAGTGCCCACAGAGCTCTGCAAACTGAGACCCGGAACGTGGGGTTATGGGTTTTTTTTTCCTGGGCAGAAGCCTTTGTCAGTACCAGGTAGGCTCTCAGTCCTTAGGGGCCGTCGGCCTGCCGGATTTCGACGAATATCAAGATGCCGCCCAGGGACAAGCTGCCACCTGTGGCAACTCACGCTGATTTTAGAGTACCCATGGAGCTCTGCAAACTGAGACCATGAACGTGTGTTGGCGAATTTTGTTTAACTGGGCAGAAGCCTTTGTCTGTTCCAGGTAGGCCCACGGCCCTTAGGGGCCGTCTGCCTGCTGGATTTCCGCCAATACCAAGATGCCGCCCAGGGACAAGCTGCCACCTGTGCTAACTCGGTCTGCTTTGAGAGTGCCCATGGAGCTCTGCAAACTGAGATGTGGAACGTGGGGTGGTGGGTTTTGTTTCCCTGGGCAGAAGCCTTTGTCAGTACCAGGAGGGCCCTTGTTCATCAGGGGCAGGCTGGCGGCTCAATTTCCACGAATATCAAGATGCTGCCCAGGGACAAGCTGCCACTTGTGCCAACTCGCGCTGCTTTGAGGGTGCCCACGGAGCTCTGCAAACTGAGACCAGGAACGTAGGACTGTGGGTTTTGTTTTCCCGGGCAGAAGCCTCTCTCAGTACCAGGTATGCCCTTGTTCCTTAGGTGCAGGCTGGCAGCAAGCTTTCCACGAATATCAAGATGCTGCCCAGGGATATTCTGCCACCTGTGCCAACTCGGGCTGCTTTGAGAGTGCCCACGGAGCTCTGCAAACTGAGACCATGAACCTGGGGTGCTGAGTTTTGTTTCTCCGGGCAGAAGCATTTGAAGTGCCAGGTAGGCCCTCGTCCTTAAGGGCAGGCAGCCTGCTGTATTTCCACGAATATCAAGATGCTGCCCAGGGACAAGCTGCCACCTGTGCCAACTCACGCTGCTTTGAGAGTGCCCATGGTGCTCTGCAAACTGAGACCAGAAACGTGGGGTGCTGGGTTTTGTTTTCCAGGGCAGAAGCCTTTGTCAGTACCAAGTAGGCCCTTGTTCCTTAGGGACAGCCTGGAAGCAAGATTTCCCCGAATATCAAAATGCTGCCCAGGGATATTCTGCCACCTGTGCCAACTCGGGCTGCTTTGAGAGTGCCCACGGAGTTCTTCAAACTGAGACCAGGAACGTGGGTTTGTCGGTGTTGTTTTCCCGGGCAGAAACATTTGCAGGACCAGGTAGGCCCTCGGCCCTTTGGGGGAGGCTGGCACCAGGATTTCCACGAAAATCAAGTTTCCGCCCAGGGACAAGCTGCCACCTTTGCCAACTCACGCTGCTTTGAGAGTGCCCACGGAGCTCTGCAAACTGTGACCAGGACCGTGGGGTGCTGAGTTTTGTTTTCCCGGGCAGAAGTATTTGTCAGTACTAGGTAGGCCCACGGTCTTTCAGGGCCGTCAGCCTGCTGAATTTCCACGAATATCAGGATGCTGCCCACGGAGGAGCTGCCACCTGTGCCAACTCGGGCTGCTTTGAGAGTGCCCATGGTGCTCTGCAAACTGAGACCAGAAACGTGGGGTGCTGGGTTTTGTTTTCCAGGGCAGAAGCCTTTGTCAGTGTCAGGTCGGCCCTTGTTCCACAGGGGCAGGCTGCCTGCAGGATTTCCACGAATATCAAGATGCCGCCCAGGGACAAGCTGCCACCTGTGCCAACTCGGGCTGCTTTGAGAGTGCCCATGGAGCTCTGCAAACTGGGACCAGGAAAGTGGTGTTCTGAGTATTGTTTTCCCGGTCAGAAGCCTTTGTCAGTGTCAGGTCGGCCCTTGTTCCACAGGGGCAGGCTGCCGGCTGGATTTCCACGAATATCAAGATGCCGCCCAGGGACAAGCTGCCACCTGTGCCAACTCGGGCTGCTTTGAGAGTGCCCATGGAGCTCTGCAAACTGAGACCTGGAACGTGGGGTGGTGGGTTTTGTTTCCCCGGGCAGAAGCCTTTGTCAGTACCAGGTCAGGCCTTGGCCCTTGGGGGCCGGCTGCCTGCAGGATTTCCACAAATATCAAGATGCCGCCCAGGGACAAGCTGCCACCTGTGCCAACTCGGGCTGCTTTGAGAGTGCCCACGGTGCTCTGCAAACTGAGATGTGGAACGTGGGGTGGTGGATTTTGTTTCCCTGGGCAGAAGCCTTTGTCAGTACCAGGAAGGCCCTTGTTCCTCAGGGGCAGGCTGCCGGCTGGATTTCCACGAATATCAATATGCTGCCCAGGGACAAGCTGCCACTTGTGCCAACTCACGCTGCTTTGAGGGTGCCCACAGAGCTCTGCAAACTGAGACCAGGAAGGTAGGGTTGTGGGTTTTGTTTTCCCGGGCAGAAGCCTTTGTCAGTACCAGGTAGGCCTTCGCCCTTCGGGGCCAGCTGCCTGCTGGGTTTTTGCGAATCTGAAGATGCTGCCCAGGGACAAGCTGCCACCTGTGCCAACTCGCGCTGCCTTGAGAGTGCCCATGGAGCTCTGCAAACTGAGACCATTAACGTGGGTTGGTCTGTTTTGTTTCCCTGGGCAGAAGCATTTGTCAGTACCAGGTAGGCCCTTGGCACTTATGGGCCGGCTGCCGGCTGGATTTCCGCCAATATCAAGATGCCGCCCAGGGGCAAGCTGCCACCTGTGCCAACTCGGGCTGCTTTAAGAGTGCCCACAGAGCTCTGCAAACTGAGACCCGGAACGTGGGGTTATGGGTTTTTTTTTCCTGGGCAGAAGCCTTTGTCAGTACCAGGTAGGCTCTCAGTCCTTAGGGGCCGTCGGCCTGCCGGATTTCGACGAATATCAAGATGCCGCCCAGGGACAAGCTGCCACCTGTGGCAACTCACGCTGATTTTAGAGTACCCATGGAGCTCTGCAAACTGAGACCATGAACGTGTGTTGGCGAATTTTGTTTAACTGGGCAGAAGCCTTTGTCTGTTCCAGGTAGGCCCACGGCCCTTAGGGGCCGTCTGCCTGCTGGATTTCCGTCAATACCAAGATGCCGCCCAGGGACAAGCTGCCACCTGTGCTAACTCGGTCTGCTTTGAGAGTGCCCATGGAGCTCTGCAAACTGAGATGTGGAACGTGGGGTGGTGGGTTTTGTTTCCCTGGGCAGAAGCCTTTGTCAGTACCAGGAGGGCCCTTGTTCATCAGGGGCAGGCTGGCGGCTCAATTTCCACGAATATCAAGATGCTGCCCAGGGACAAGCTGCCACTTGTGCCAACTCGCGCTGCTTTGAGGGTGCCCACGGAGCTCTGCAAACTGAGACCAGGAACGTAGGACTGTGGGTTTTGTTTTCCCGGGCAGAAGCCTCTCTCAGTACCAGGTATGCCCTTGTTCCTTAGGTGCAGGCTGGCAGCAAGCTTTCCACGAATATCAAGATGCTGCCCAGGGATATTCTGCCACCTGTGCCAACTCGGGCTGCTTTGAGAGTGCCCACGGAGCTCTGCAAACTGAGACCATGAACCTGGGGTGCTGAGTTTTGTTTCTCCGGGCAGAAGCATTTGAAGTGCCAGGTAGGCCCTCGTCCTTAAGGGCAGGCAGCCTGCTGTATTTCCACGAATATCAAGATGCTGCCCAGGGACAAGCTGCCACCTGTGCCAACTCACGCTGCTTTGAGAGTGCCCATGGTGCTCTGCAAACTGAGACCAGAAACGTGGGGTGCTGGGTTTTGTTTTCCAGGGCAGAAGCCTTTGTCAGTACCAAGTAGGCCCTTGTTCCTTAGGGACAGCCTGGAAGCAAGATTTCCCCGAATATCAAAATGCTGCCCAGGGATATTCTGCCACCTGTGCCAACTCGGGCTGCTTTGAGAGTGCCCACGGAGTTCTTCAAACTGAGACCAGGAACGTGGGTTTGTCGGTGTTGTTTTCCCGGGCAGAAACATTTGCAGGACCAGGTAGGCCCTCGGCCCTTTGGGGGAGGCTGGCACCAGGATTTCCACGAAAATCAAGTTTCCGCCCAGGGACAAGCTGCCACCTTTGCCAACTCACGCTGCTTTGAGAGTGCCCACGGAGCTCTGCAAACTGTGACCAGGACCGTGGGGTGCTGAGTTTTGTTTTCCCGGGCAGAAGTATTTGTCAGTACTAGGTAGGCCCACGGTCTTTCAGGGCCGTCAGCCTGCTGAATTTCCACGAATATCAGGATGCTGCCCACGGAGGAGCTGCCACCTGTGCCAACTCGGGCTGCTTTGAGAGTGCCCATGGTGCTCTGGAAACTGAGACCAGAAACGTGGGGTGCTGGGTTTTGTTTTCCAGGGCAGAAGCCTTTGTCAGTACCAGGAGGGTCCTTGTTCCTTATGGGCAGGCTGCCTGCTGGATTTCCACGAATATCAAGATGCTGCCCAGGGACAAGCTGCCACCTGTGCCAACTCGGGCTGCTTTGAGAGTGCCCATGGAGCTCTGCAAACTGGGACCCGGAAAGTGGTGTTCTGAGTATTGTTTTCCCGGGCAGAAGCCTTTGTCAGTACCAGGTAGGCCCTCGGCCCTTTGGGGCCGGCAGCCTGCTGGATTTCCATGAATCTGAACATGCCGCCCAGGGATAAGCTGCCACATGTGCCAACTCGCGCTGCTTTGAGAGAGCCCATGGAGCTCTGCAAACTGAGACCAGGAACGTGGGGTGGTGAGTTTTGTTTTCCCGGTCAGAAGCCTTTGTCAGTGTCAGGTCGGCCCTTGTTCCACAGGGGCAGGCTGCCGGCTGGATTTCCACGAATATCAAGATGCCGCCCAGGGACAAGCTGCCACCTGTGCCAACTCGGGCTGGTTTGAGAGTGCCCATGGAGCTCTGCAAACTGAGACCTGGAACGTGGGGTGGTGGGTTTTGTTTCCCTGGGCAGAAGCCTTTGTCAGTACCAGGTCAGGCCTTGGCCCTTGGGGGCCGGCTGCCTGCAGGATTTCCACAAATATCAAGATGCCGCCCAGGGACAAGCTGCCACCTGTGCCAACTCGGGCTGCTTTGAGAGTGCCCACGGAGCTCTGCAAACTGAGACCAGAAACGTGGGGTGGTGGGTTTTGTTTTCCCGGGCAGAAGCCTTTGTCAGTACCAGGTCGGCCCTTGGCCCTTGGGGGCCGGCTGCCTGCAGGATTTCCACAAATATCAAGATGCCGCCCAGGGACAAGCTGCCACCTGTGCCAACTCGGGCTGCTTTGAGAGTGCCCACGGAGCTCTGCAAACTGAGATGTGGAACGTGGGGTGGTGGATTTTGTTTCCCTGGGCAGAAGCCTTTCTCAGTACCAGGAAGGCCCTTGTTCCTCAGGGGCAGGCTGCCGGCTGGATTTCCACGAATATCAAGATGCTGCCCAGGGACAAGCTGCCACTTGTGCCAACTCACGCTGCTTTGAGGGTGCCCACAGAGCTCTGCAAACTGAGACCAGGAAGGTAGGGTTGTGGGTTTTGTTTTCCCGGGCAGAAGCCTTTGTCAGTACCAGGTAGGCCCTTGTTCCTTAGGGGCAGGCTGCCTGCAGGATTTCCACGAATATCAAGATGCTGCCCAGGGACAAGCTGCCACCTGTGCCAACTCGGGCTGCTTTGAGAGTGCCCATGGAGCTCTGCAAACTGAGACCATGAACCTGGGTTGTTGAGTTTTGTTTCTCCGGGCAGAAGCGTTTGAAGTGCCAGGTAGGCCCTCGGTCCTTAAGGGCAGGCAGCCTGCTGGATTTCCACGAATATCAAGATGCTGCCCAGGGACAAGCTGCCACCTGTGCCAACTCGGGCTGCTTTGAGAGTGCCCATGGTGCTCTGCAAACTGAGACCAGAAACGTGGTGTTCTGAGTTTTGTTTTCCCGGGCAGAAGCCTTTGTCAGTACCAGGTCGGCCCTTGGCCCTTGGGGGCCAGCTGCCTGCAGGATTTCCACGAATATCAAAATGCTGCCCAGGGACAAGCTGCCACTTGTGCCAACTTGGGCTGCTTTGAGAGTGCCCACGGAGCTCTTCAAACTGAGAGAAAGTATGTGGGGTTATGGGTTTTGTTTTCCCGGGCAGAAGCCTTTGTCAGTACGAAGTAGGCCCTCAGCCCTTAGAGGCAGTCTGCCTGCTGGATTTCCACGAATATCAAGATGCCACCCAGGGACAAGCTGCCACCTGTGCCAACTCGGGCTGCTTTGAGAGTGCCCATGGAGCTCTGCAAAGTTAGACCAGGGACTTGCCTTGGTGAGTTTTGTTTCCCCGGGCAGAAGCATTTGCAGGACCAGGCAGGCTCTCGGAACTTCAGGGCCGTCTGCCTGCTGGATTTCCACGAATATCAAGATGCTGCCCAGGGACAAGCTGCCACTTGGGCCAACTCGCGCTGCTTTGAGGGTGCCCACGGAGCTCTGCAAACTGAGACCATAACCTAGGGTTGTGGGTTTTGTTTTCTCGGGCAGAAGCCTCTCTCAGTACCAGGTAGGCCCTTGTTCCTTAGGGGCAGGCTGCCTGCTGAATTTCCACGAATATCAAGATGCTGCCCAGGGACAAGCTGCCACCTGTGCCAGCTCGGGCTGCTTTGAGGGTGCCCACGGAGCTCTAAAAACTGAGACAGGGTACATGGGGTTATGGGTTATGTTTCCCCGGGCAGAAGCCATTGTAAGTACCAAGTAGGCCCTCGGCCCTTAGGGGCAGGCTGGCAGCAAGACTTCCACGAATATCAAGATGCCGCCCAGGGACAAGCTGCCACCTGTGCCAACTCACGCTGCTTTGAGAGTGCCCACGGATCTCTTCAAACTGAGCCAAAGTATGTGGGGTTTCGGGTTTTTTTTTCCCGGGCAGAACCCTTTGTCAGTACCAAGTAGGACCTCGGCCCTTAGAGGCAGTCTGCCTGCTGGATTTCCACGCATATCTAGATGCCGCCCAGGAACATGCTGCCACCTGTGCCAACTTGGGCTGCTTTGAGAGTGCCCATGGAGCTCTTCAAACTGTGGCCTGGAACGTCGGGTAGTGTGTCTTGTTTTGCTGGGTAGAAGACTATCTCTGTACTAGGTCGGCCCTCCACCCTTAGCGGCCGGCTCCCCGCTGGATTTGCCCGAATATCACGGTGCCGTCCCGGGTCAAGCTGCCACCTGTGCCAACTCGGGCTGCTTTGAGAGTGCCCATGGAGCTCTACAAACTGAGACCAGCAACGTGGGATGGTGAGCTTTGTTTTTCTGGGAAGAAGCCTTTGTCAGTACCAGGTAGGCCCTCGGCCCTAAGGGGCCTGTTGCCTCCTGGATATCCACAAATATCAAGATGCCTCTCAGGGACAAGCTGCCACCTGTGCTAGCTCTGGCTGCTTTGAGAGTGCCCACGGAACTCTGCAAACTGAGACTAAGACCTTGGGGTGGTGGGTTTTTTTCTCCTTGGGCAGTATAATGCACAATACCTAGGTGTCCCTAAGCACGTTGATGCTTGGTGCCTGCTCGATTTCTGTATTAATCAGGATGCCATCCAATTAAAGGCTGATAGCTGTGCCAACGTTGGGTGCTTGCACAGTGCCCACAGAGCTCTGCAAACTGAGACCTAGACGGTGAGGTGTTGAGGTTTTTTTCCTGGGCTGTTGCCCGCACAGTACTTTTGTGGCCATTTGGGGCCTGAGACCAGGAAGGTGAGGTGGTGAGTTTGGTTTCCCTGGGAAAAAGCTCACCACATTTTTTGGATGGGCCTTGCGTGCAGGCCCCGGTTGGCTGCTGTAATGCCGCATTGATCAAGATCTAGCTCACGTACAACCTGCCACCTGTGCCACCTCAGGCTGCTCTCACAGTGCCTGTGGATACAACGCTCTGTTTGACTCTTAGAGGTCTAATTACAAGCTGTGTTTGATAAATTATGAGTGTGGTAAATGAATGTGTTCTAGGAGTGTGAGATCCTTGAAATAGTATAATTTTTGATTTTCTTATGGTTGGAAGATCGTTTTACAAGCATAATGGGAATACTCCTTTTTTTAGGTACTTTTTCTTCTAGAAAGTATACCATAAGTGTTTTCTAATATTAAATGACAGAGCAGCCCGTTGATCCTTTACTGGAAATTTTTCCTATTTTTCAAAAATAACAGAAAAAAGCTCTTGCAAAAATAAGGGGAAAAAATTGCTTTAAAAAGTATTTCATTACAGCTTTTAAAGGCAATTAAAGTGCACCCATTGCTGATGGGAAGCCGATAACTGGTTAAACATGTATTCACTTGTTATGTCTCTCTAAAGAAATACTCTAACATCAAGCAATTAATCCCTTCCATCATAGTTTTAACCTCTTTCCTAGTTTAAATGTCAATGAAAAACATCATGAAGAACTCCATATGTATCTCTCCGATTCATCTTACATACAAAGCAACTATTTTTCCACCGGTTTGCTTGATGGTCTGCTTACTGCATTCAGCATTTTTTGGCATGCTTTTTTGCTTCTTTCTGCTGTCAATACTGGCCAATACATGCCATCTGCCAATGGTAGGATTTCTCTCACCTAAGCATATGGATTGAATCTTTAAGATCACTTTCGATAAAATGGATAAAAAAGGAGTTGTTTGATTCCACCTAACATTGAGTCTCTTGGTAAAGGTCACCTGGAGAAAAGTTTTTGCTTCTAGAATTCAACTCATGGATTGAAATATTTGAGAAGACTGATAGGCACTGGAGCATGGAGACACCTTCAGCCTCTGTGGATATAAAGCCCAGATTAAAATGATCAATTCTCTCAACTTGATGGACTGTACTGAGCAGAATTCTGACTAGAATCTCTTTCACACATAGAACACCCTGTTCAAGACACATGGTAAGATGAAGCTCACCTCCGGTTCCCTGCAGGTATTTGTATTTCTAATGAGTCTTTGGGATGCCTAGGTGATTTTCAGATGTCTAAAGATGAGACAAAGCCCACGACTTTCTCAAGACCTGGAACCATCTCCCTAGAAGCTGCAAAACACACAATGCCTCACTTGTGTCAAATTTGCCAAAGCAAGGACTAGAGCAAGAACTGGATGCAAAATACTTACACAGAGATGATAGTTTTTAAGATATTCATCAGATATTCTTCACATGGGAAGAGTCTTTGAACTCTTCTGTGATAGAACCCCAAAACTAAATGTTTTTTTTTTTCATTGAGCACTCTTCTTGATGCAATTCTTCAACTTGGCATGGCTTAATTCAATAGCATCCAAGTCAGAGAAAAATTGATAAAGGCAGATAGGAAAGAAAATTAGAAATTCGTTACTCAGAGTGTGAGTAGGAAGACAGGGAGCCATTCAAAAGAATAAGGAAACAAAACAGGAGCAGTGAAAATGAGACACATCCTGCATCTTTCCGGCGGGGAAGATGGATTATTTAATTAGTGACAAAATTAGAAGAGCCTGAACATTTGCTGTCCCACAACAGGAACAGAAAAACCATTGGGCACGCACATAATAGCCAAAGAAACATAACAAAGAGAAGGAAATACAGAGAATAGGAAAAAGAAGTAAGACGCTTTTTTCAATCATTGAAATTCAGGTGGTGTATCATTCTAATACACTTTTTTATACAGTAAAAGAGTAGTTATATACAGTCGGGTAAATTGCAGCTATGTATCATTTTTAGACAGGAAATGTTTTCCAAGAAACATGTACCAGATTATATATACAAGTTCCTGACTGCCAAAGAAGAAAGTACAAAACAGCAAACACTTGGGTAAAGTCCCAGGAACCAGAGATCAAGATCTACACCGATATAAGGAGAGCGGTGAGTTTTTCAAGAAGCAAAAGCGAATGCAGCTGACTGTGCTTGTGGATGAAAAGCTGTGGGATTTTTTGCAATTCCATTAAGAGCGCACAAAAGCGCGGTGCTCGGCTGCCTCATGCTTCGCATGCTGCGAGATGCACAGAAATTAAGATGAGCAAGGTTCTTCAGCTTTGCCCTTTTTCAGCAGCTGCGCCACACCGATGGACTGGAATATCTCTCGAGATGTTTTCCTTTCTCAAGAATGTATTGTTGCTGTGTCTTGACCGCACAAGGATAAGTATGAAGAGATCATAGCCATCCCGAAATAAATTCGCCGCTTTATTAAAAAGATAAATGCTTCAACAATGCGCAGCCACGACAAAAATCAGGGCCAAGACTGGGAGACGTTTGCTGTGCTGGCACCCAATTTCTGTCGGCGAAAAGTCATGGAGAAGCTTTTGGCTAGGATGCAGACGACGAGAGAGGCAGAAGACGGAGGTACGGGGCTGTCCGGAGCGAAGTGCCGCTGGCCGGCGTCTTTCGCCCGAAGCAGCGCGCCGGAGCGCACCGCCACCGGCACAAGCAGCAGTGCGCGAAGTAGCGGCTCTTTCGCTTTCGCTAGACGGAGAGCCGGCAGCTTGCAGGAGGTGAAGAAGCAAGCCGCACAACAGCAGCATTGTGGGCGCAGCTCTCTTACTGCTGCGGGATGGTGGATTGCCACTCGCATGCCTTTGAAAATCACGTTAGCATGCGAGTGGAAGAAGTTTTTGGACAACTTTGCAATGCATCTTGCTAGTGCTCCTGCAACGCTCCGTGGAAACTCTTGCGGGTCTCTTTGCGCTGCGAGATGCAAAGAACTGGGTGAACTCGTCAAACAAGATCGGAAGATGTTTGCAGTGCTGGCACACTTTCTCTCTCGGCGAGAAGTCATGGAGAAGCTTTTGGCTTGGATGCAGACGACGAGAGAGGCAGAAGACGGAGGTACGGGGCTGTCCGGAGCGAAGTGCCGCTGGCCGGCGTCTTTCGCCCGAAGCAGCGCTCCGGAGCGCACCGCCACCGGCACAAGCAGCAGTGCGCGAAGAAGCGGCTCTTTCGCCTTCGCTAGACGGAGAGCCGGCAGCTTGCAGGAGGTGAAGAAGCAAGCCGCACAACAGCAGCATTGTGGGCGCAGCTCTCGAACTGCTGCGGGATGGTGGATTGCCACTCGTATGCCTTTGAAAATCACGTTAGCATGCGAATGGAAGAAGTTTTTGGACAACTTTGCAATGCATCTTGCTAGTGCTCCTGCAACGCTCCGTGGAAACTCTTGCGGGTCTCTTTGCTCTGCGAGATGCAAAGAACTGGGTGAACTCGTCAAGCAAGATCGGAAGATGTTTGCAGTGCTGGCACACTTTCTCTCTCGGCGAGAAGTCATGGAGAAGCTTTTGGCTAGGATGCAGACGACGAGAGAGGCAGAAGACGGAGGTACGGGGCTGTCCGGAGCGAAGTGCCGCTGGCCGGCGTCTTTCGCCCGAAGCAGCGCGCCGGAGCGCACCGCCACCGGCACAAGCAGCAGTGCGCGAAGTAGCGGCTCTTTCGCTTTCGCTAGACGGAGAGCCGGCAGCTTGCAGGAGGTGAAGAAGCAAGCCGCACAACAGCAGCATTGTGGGCGCAGCTCTCTTACTGCTGCGGGATGGTGGATTGCCACTCGCATGCCTTTGAAAATCACGTTAGCATGCGAGTGGAAGAAGTTTTTGGACAACTTTGCAATGCATCTTGCTAGTGCTCCTGCAACGCTCCGTGGAAACTCTTGCGGGTCTCTTTGAGCTGCGAGATGCAAAGAACTGGGTGAACTCGTCAAGCAAGATCGGAAGATGTTTGCAGTGCTGGCA
Source organism: Motacilla alba alba (assembly GCF_015832195.1). Lineage (NCBI taxonomy): Eukaryota > Metazoa > Chordata > Aves > Passeriformes > Motacillidae > Motacilla > Motacilla alba. Next base: position 10,792 of record NW_024037231.1, on the reverse strand, counting down.
CACTTTCTCTCTCGGCGAGAAGTCATGGAGAAGCTTTAGGCTAGAATGCAGACGACGAGAGAGGCAGAAGACGGAGGTACGGTGCTGTCCGGAGCGAAGTGCCGCTCGCGGGCGTCTATCGCCCGAAGCAGCGCTCCGGAGGGCACCGCCACCGGCACAAGCAGCAGTGCGCGAAGAAGCGGCTCTTTCGCCTTCGGTAGACGGAGAGCCGGCAGCTTGCAGGAGGTGAAGAAGCAAGCCGCACAACAGCAGCCTTGTGGGCGCAGCTCTCGAACTGCTGCGGGATGGTGGATTGCCACTCGTATGCCTATGAAAATCACGTTAGCATGCGAATGGAAGAAGTTTTTGGACAACTTTGCAATGCATCTTGCTAGTGCTCCTGCAACGCTCCGTGGAAACTCTTGCGGGTCTCTTTGCGCTGCGAGATGCAAAGAACTGGGTGAACTCGTCAAGCAAGATCGGAAGATGTTTGCAGTGCTGGCACACTTTCTCTCTCGGCGAGAAGTCATGGAGAAGCTTTAGGCTAGAATGCAGACGACGAGAGAGGCAGAAGACGGAGGTACGGTGCTGTCCGGAGCGAAGTGCCGCTCGCGGGCGTCTATCGCCCGAAGCAGCGCTCCGGAGCGCACCGCCACCGGCACAAGCAGCAGTGCGCGAAGAAGCGGCTCTTTCGCCTTCGCTAGACGGAGAGCCGGCAGCTTGCAGGAGGTGAAGAAGCAAGCCGCACAACAGCAGCATTGTGGGCGCAGCTCTCGAACGGCTGCGGGATGGTGGATTGCCACTCGTATGCCTTTGAAAATCACGTTAGCATGCGAATGGAAGAAGTTTTTGGACAACTTTGCAATGCATCTTGCTAGTGCTCCTGCAACGCTCCGTGGAAACTCTTGCGGGTCTCTTTGCTCTGCGAGATGCAAAGAACTGGGTGAACTCGTCAAGCAAGATCGGAAGATGTTTGCAGTGCTGGCACACTTTCTCTCTCGGCGAGAAGTCATGGAGAAGCTTTTGGCTAGGATGCAGACGACGAGAGAGGCAGAAGACGGAGGTACGGGGCTATCCGGAGCGAAGTGCCGCTGGCCGGCGTCTTTCGCCCGAAGCAGCGCTCCGGAGCGCACCGCCACCGGCACAAGCAGCAGTGCGCGAAGTAGCGGCTCTTTCGCTTTTGCTAGACGGAGAGCCGGCAGCTTGCAGGAGGTGAAGAAGCAAGCCGCACAACAGCAGCCTTGTGTGCGCAGCTCTCGAACTGCTGCGGGATGGTGGATTGCCACTCGTATGCCTTTGAAAATCACGTTAGCATGCGAATGGAAGAAGTTTTTGGACAACTTTGCAATGCATCTTGCTAGTGCTCCTGCAACGCTCCGTGGAAACTCTTGCGGGTCTCTTTGAGCTGCGAGATGCAAAGAACTGGGTGAACTCGTCAAGCAAGATCGGAAGATGTTTGCAGTGCTGGCACACTTTCTCTCTCGGCGAGAAGTCATGGAGAAGCTTTAGGCTAGAATGCAGACGACGAGATAGGCAGAAGACGGAGGTACGGTGCTGTCCGGAGCGAAGTGCCGCTGGCCGGCGTCTATCGCCCGAAGCAGCGCTCCGGAGCGCACCGCCACCGGCACAAGCAGCAGTGCGCGAAGAAGCGGCTCTTTCGCCTTCGCTAGACGGAGAGCCGGCAGCTTGCAGGAGGTGAAGAAGCAAGCCGCACAACAGCAGCCTTGTGTGCGCAGCTGTCGAACTGCTGCGGGATGGTGGATTGCCACTCGTATGCCTTTGAAAATCACGTTAGCATGCGAATGGAAGAAGTTTTTGGACAACTTTGCAATGCATCTTGCTAGTGCTCCTGCAACACTCCGTGGAAACTCTTGCGGGTCTCTTTGAGCTGCGAGATGCAAAGAACTGGGTGAATTCGTCAAGCAAGATCGGAAGATGTTTGCAGTGCTGGCACACTTTCTCTCTCGGCGAGAAGTCATGGAGAAGCTTTTGGCTAGGATGCAGACGACGAGAGAGGCAGAAGACGGAGGTACGGGGCTATCCGGAGCGAAGTGCCGCTGGCCGGCGTCTTTCGCCCGAAGCAGCGCTCCGGAGCGCACCGCCACCGGCACAAGCAGCAGTGCGCGAAGTAGCGGCTCTTTCGCTTTCGCTAGACGGAGAGCCGGCAGATTGCAGGAGGTGAAGAAGCAAGCCGCACAACAGCAGCCTTGTGGGCGCAGCTCTCTTACTGCTGCGGGATGGTGGATTGCCACTCGTATGCCTTTGAAAATCACGTTAGCATGCGAATGGAAGAAGTTTTTGGACAACTTTGCAATGCATCTTGCTAGTGCTCCTGCAACACTCCGTGGAAACTCTTGCGGGTCTCTTTGAGCTGCGAGATGCAAAGAACTGGGTGAACTCGTCAAGCAAGACCGGAAGATGTTTGCTGTGCTGGCACACTTTCTCTCTCGGCGAGAAGTCATGGAGAAGCTTTAGGCTAGAATGCAGACGACGAGAGAGGCAGAAGACGGAGGTACGGTGCTGTCCGGAGCGAAGTGCCGCTCGCGGGCGTCTATCGCCCGAAGCAGCGCTCCGGAGCGCACCGCCACCGGCACAAGCAGCAGTGCGCGAAGAAGCGGCTCTTTCGCCTTCGGTAGACGGAGATCCGGCAGCTTGCAGGAGGTGAAGAAGCAAGCCGCACAACAGCAGCCTTTTGGGCGCAGCTCTCGAACTGCTGCGGGATGGTGGATTGCCACTCGTATGCCTATGAAAATCACGTTAGCATGCGAATGGAAGAAGTTTTTGGACAACTTTGCAATGCATCTTGCTAGTGCTCCTGCAACGCTCCGTGGAAACTCTTGCGGGTCTCTTTGAGCTGCGAGATGCAAAGAACTGGGTGAACTCGTCAAGCAAGATCGGAAGATGTTTGCAGTGCTGGCACACTTTCTCTCTCGGCGAGAAGTCATGGAGAAGCTTTAGGCTAGAATGCAGACGACGAGATAGGCAGAAGACGGAGGTACGGTGCTGTCCGGAGCGAAGTGCCGCTGGCCGGCGTCTATCGCCCGAAGCAGCGCTACGGAGCGCACCGCCACCGGCACAAGCAGCAGTGCGCGAAGAAGCGGCTCTTTCGCCTTCGCTAGACGGAGAGCCGGCAGCTTGCAGGAGGTGAAGAAGCAAGCCGCACAACAGCAGCCTTGTGTGCGCAGCTGTCGAACTGCTGCGGGATGGTGGATTGCCACTCGTATGCCTTTGAAAATCACGTTAGCATGCGAATGGAAGAAGTTTTTGGACAACTTTGCAATGCATCTTGCTAGTGCTCCTGCAACACTCCGTGGAAACTCTTGCGGGTCTCTTTGAGCTGCGAGATGCAAAGAACTGGGTGAACTCGTCAAGCAAGACCGGAAGATGTTTGCTGTGCTGGCACACTTTCTCTCTCGGCGAGAAGTCATGGAGAAGCTTTAGGCTAGAATGCAGACGACGAGAGAGGCAGAAGACGGAGGTACGGTGCTGTCCGGAGCGAAGTGCCGCTCGCGGGCGTCTATCGCCCGAAGCAGCGCTCCGGAGCGCACCGCCACCGGCACAAGCAGCAGTGCGCGAAGAAGCGGCTCTTTCGCTTTCGCTAGACGGAGAGCCGGCAGCTTGCAGGAGGTGAAGAAGCAAGCCGCACAACACCAGCCCACTGCGGCTAGCTGGTTGCTAGATTTCCACGAATTTCAAGTTGCCACCAAGGGACAGGCTGCCACCAGTGCCAAGTCAGGCTGCTTGCAGAGTGCCTAAAGAGCTCTGCCAACTGAGACCAGGAACGTGGGCTGGTGAGTTTTGTATTCCGGGGCAGAAGCTGTGTCAGTATCAGGTAGGGCCTCAGTCCTTAGGGGCCGTCTGCCTGCTGGATTTCCGCCAATATCAAGATGCCGCCCAGGGACAAGCTGCCACCTGTGCCAACTCAGGCTGCTTTGAGTGTGCCCATGGAGTTCTGCAATCTGAGACCAGGCACGTGGTGTGGTGAGCTTAGTTTACCTAGGCAGAAGCCTTTGTCAGTACCAGGTAGGCCTTCGCCCTTCGGGGCCAGCTGCCTGCTGGGTTTTTGCGAATCTGAAGATGCTGCCCAGGGACAAGCTGCCACCTGTGCCAACTCGGGCTGCCTTGAGAGTGCCCACGGAGCTCTGCAAACTGAGACCATTAACGTGGGTTGGTCTGTTTTGTTTCCCTGGGCAGAAGCATTTGTCAGTACCAGGTAGGCCCTTGGCACTTATGGGCCGGCTGCCGGCTGGATTTCCGCCAATATCAAGATGCCGCCCAGGGGCAAGCTGCCACCTGTGCCAACTCGGGCTGCTTTGAGAGTGCCCACAGAGCTCTGCAAACTGAGACCCGGAACGTGGGGTGGTGGGTTTTTTTTTCCTGGGCAGAAGCCTTTGTCAGTACCAGGTAGGCTCTCAGTCCTTAGGGGCCGTCGGCCTGCCGGATTTCGACGAATATCAAGATGCCGCCCAGGGACAAGCTGCCACCTGTGGCAACTCACGCTGATTTTAGAGTACCCATGGAGCTCTGCAAACTGAGACCATGAACGTGTGTTGGCGAATTTTGTTTAACTGGGCAGAAGCCTTTGTCTGTTCCAGGTAGGCCCACGGCCCTTAGGGGCCGTCTGCCTGCTGGATTTCCGCCAATACCAAGATGCCGCCCAGGGACAAGCTGCCACCTGTGCTAACTCGGTCTGCTTTGAGAGTGCCCATGGAGCTCTGCAAACTGAGATGTGGAACGTGGGGTGGTGGGTTTTGTTTCCCTGGGCAGAAGCCTTTGTCAGTACCAGGTAGGCCCTTGTTCCTCAGGGGCAGGCTGGCGGCTCAATTTCCACGAATATCAAGATGCCGCCCAGGGACAAGCTGCCACTTGTGCCAACTCGCGCTGCTTTGAGGGTGCTCACGGAGCTCTGCAAACTGAGACCAGGAAGGTAGGATTGTGGGTTTTGTTTTCCCGGGCAGAAGCCTCTCTCAGTGCCAGGTAGGCCCTTGTTCCTTAGGGGCAGGCTGGCAGGAAGATTTCCACGAATATCAAGATGCTGCCCAGGGACAAGCTGCCACCTGTGCCAACTCGGGCTGCTTTGAGAGTGCCCATGGAGCTCTGCAAACTGAGACCATGAACCTGGGGTGCTGAGTTTTGTTTCCCTGGGCAGAAGCATTTGCAGTGCCAGGTAGGCCCTTGGTCTTTAAGGGCAGGCTGCCTGCTGGATTTCCATGAATATCAAGATGCTGCCAAAGGACAAGCTGCCACCTGTGCCAACTCGGGCTGCTTTGAGAGTGCCCTTGGAGCTCTGCAAAGTGAGACCAGGAACGTGCGTTGGTGAGTTTTGTTTCCCCGGGCAGAAGCCTTTGTCAGTACCAGGTAGGCCCTCGGAATATCAGGGCCGACTGCCTGCTGGATTTCCACGAATATCAAGATGCTGCCCAGGGACAAGCTGCCACCTGTGCCAACTCGGGCTGCTTTGATGGTGCCCATGGTGCTCTGCAAACTGAGACCAGAAACGTGGGGTGCTGGGTTTTGTTTCCCCTGGCAGAAGCCTTTGTCAGTACCAGGTCGGCCCTTGGCCCTTGGGGGCCGGCTGCCTGCAGGATTTCCACGAATATCAAGATGCCGCCCAGGGACAAGCTGCCACCTGTGCCAACTTGGGCTGCTTTGAGAGTGCCCATGGAGCTCTGCAAACTGAGATGTGGAACATGGGCTGGTGGGTTTTCTTTCCCCAGGCAGAAGCCTTTGTCAGTACCAGGAGAGTCCTTGTTCCTCAGGGGCAGGCTGCCGGCTGGATTTCCACGAATATCAAGATGCTGCCAAGGGACCAGCTGCCACTTGGGCCAACTCGTGCTGCTATGAGGGTGCCCACGGAGCTCTGCAAACTGAGACCAGGAACGTAGGACTGTGGGTTTTGTTTTCCTGGGCAGAAGCCTCTCTCAGTGCCAGGTATGCCCTTGTTCCTTAGGTGCAGGCTGGCAGCAAGCTTTCCACGAATATCAAGATGCTGCCCAGGGATATTCTGCCACCTGTGCCAACTCGGGCTGCTTTGAGAGTGCCCATGGAGCTCTGCAAACTGAGACCGGGACCGTGGGGTTCTGAGTTTTGTTTTCCCGGCAGAAGCCTTTGTCAGTACCAGGTAGGCCTTCGGCCCTATGGGTCCGGTTGCAGGCTGGATTTCCCCGAATAACAAGATGCCGCCCAGGGACAAGCTGCCACCTGTGCCAACTCGGGCTGCTTTGAGAGTGCCCATGGAGCTCTTCAAACTGTGGCCTGGAACGTCGGGTAGTGTGTCTTGTTTTGCTGGGTAGAAGACTATCTCTGTACTAGGTCGGCCCTCCACCCTTAGCGGCCGGCTCCCCGCTGGATTTGCCCGAATATCACGGTGCCGTCCCGGGTCAAGCTGCCACCTGTGCCAACTCGGGCTGCTTTGAGAGTGCCCATGGAGCTCTACAAACTGAGACCAGCAACGTGGGATGGTGAGCTTTGTTTTTCTGGGAAGAAGCCTTTGTCAGTACCAGGTAGGCCCTCGGCCCTAAGGGGCCTGTTGCCTCCTGGATATCCACAAATATCAAGATGCCTCTCAGGGACAAGCTGCCACCTGTGCTAGCTCTGGCTGCTTTGAGAGTGCCCACGGAACTCTGCAAACTGAGACTAAGACCTTGGGGTGGTGGGTTTTTTTCTCCTTGGGCAGTATAATGCACAATACCTAGGTGTCCCTAAGCACGTTGATGCTTGGTGCCTGCTCGATTTCTGTATTAATCAGGATGCCATCCAATTAAAGGCTGATAGCTGTGCCAACGTTGGGTGCTTGCACAGTGCCCACAGAGCTCTGCAAACTGAGACCTAGACGGTGAGGTGTTGAGGTTTTTTTCCTGGGCTGTTGCCCGCACAGTACTTTTGTGGCCATTTGGGGCCTGAGACCAGGAAGGTGAGGTGGTGAGTTTGGTTTCCCTGGGAAAAAGCTCACCACATTTTTTGGATGGGCCTTGCGTGCAGGCCCCGGTTGGCTGCTGTAATGCCGCATTGATCAAGATCTAGCTCACGTACAACCTGCCACCTGTGCCACCTCAGGCTGCTCTCACAGTGCCTGTGGATACAACGCTCTGTTTGACTCTTAGAGGTCTAATTACAAGCTGTGTTTGATAAATTATGAGTGTGGTAAATGAATGTGTTCTAGGAGTGTGAGATCCTTGAAATAGTATAATTTTTGATTTTCTTATGGTTGGAAGATCGTTTTACAAGCATAATGGGAATACTCCTTTTTTTAGGTACTTTTTCTTCTAGAAAGTATACCATAAGTGTTTTCTAATATTAAATGACAGAGCAGCCCGTTGATCCTTTACTGGAAATTTTTCCTATTTTTCAAAAATAACAGAAAAAGGCTCTTGCAAAAATAAGGGGAAAAAATTGCTTTAAAAAGTATTTCATTACAGCTTTTAAAGGCAATTAAAGTGCACCCATTGCTGATGGGAAGCCGATAACTGGTTAAACATGTATTCACTTGTTATGTCTCTCTAAAGAAATACTCTAACATCAAGCAATTAATCCCTTCCATCATAGTTTTAACCTCTTTCCTAGTTTAAATGTCAATGAAAAACATCATGAAGAACTCCATATGTATCTCTCCGATTCATCTTACATACAAAGCAACTATTTTTCCACCGGTTTGCTTGATGGTCTGCTTACTGCATTCAGCATTTTTTGGCATGCTTTTTTGCTTCTTTCTGCTGTCAATACTGGCCAATACATGCCATCTGCCAATGGTAGGATTTCTCTCACCTAAGCATATGGATTGAATCTTTAAGATCACTTTCGATAAAATGGATAAAAAAGGAGTTGTTTGATTCCACCTAACATTGAGTCTCTTGGTAAAGGTCACCTGGAGAAAAGTTTTTGCTTCTAGAATTCAACTCATGGATTGAAATATTTGAGAAGACTGATAGGCACTGGAGCATGGAGACACCTTCAGCCTCTGTGGATATAAAGCCCAGATTAAAATGATCAATTCTCTCAACTTGATGGACTGTACTGAGCAGAATTCTGACTAGAATCTCTTTCACACATAGAACACCCTGTTCAAGACACATGGTAAGATGAAGCTCACCTCCGGTTCCCTGCAGGTATTTGTATTTCTAATGAGTCTTTGGGATGCCTAGGTGATTTTCAGATGTCTAAAGATGAGACAAAGCCCACGACTTTCTCAAGACCTGGAACCATCTCCCTAGAAGCTGCAAAACACACAATGCCTCACTTGTGTCAAATTTGCCAAAGCAAGGACTAGAGCAAGAACTGGATGCAAAATACTTACACAGAGATGATAGTTTTTAAGATATTCATCAGATATTTCTTCACATGGGAAGAGTCTTTGAACTCTTCTGTGATAGAACCCCAAAACTAAATGTTTTTTTTTTCATTGAGCACTCTTCTTGATGCAATTCTTCAACTTGGCATGGCTTAATTCAATAGCATCCAAGTCAGAGAAAAATTGATAAAGGCAGATAGGAAAGAAAATTAGAAATTCGTTACTCAGAGTGTGAGTAGGAAGACAGGGAGCCATTCAAAAGAATAAGGAAACAAAACAGGAGCAGTGAAAATGAGACACATCCTGCATCTTTCCGGCGGGGAAGATGGATTATTTAATTAGTGACAAAATTAGAAGAGCCTGAACATTTGCTGTCCCCACAACAGGAACAGAAAAACCATTGGGCACGCACATAATAGCCAAAGAAACATAACAAAGAGAAGGAAATACAGAGAATAGGAAAAAAAGAAGTAAGACGCTTTTTTCAATCATTGAAATTCAGGTGGTGTATCATTCTAATACACTTTTTTATACAGTAAAAGAGTAGTTATATACAGTCGGGTAAATTGCAGCTATGTATCATTTTTAGACAGGAAATGTTTTCCAAGAAACATGTACCAGATTATATATACAAGTTCCTGACTGCCAAAGAAGAAAGTACAAAACAGCAAACACTTGGGTAAAGTCCCAGGAACCAGAGATCAAGATCTACACCGATATAAGGGAGAGCGGTGAGTTTTTCAAGAAGCAAAAGCGAATGCAGCTGACTGTGCTTGTGGATGAAAAGCTGTGGGATTTTTTGCAATTCCATTAAGAGCGCACAAAAGCGCGGTGCTCGGCTGCCTCATGCTTCGCATGCTGCGAGATGCACAGAAATTAAGATGAGCAAGGTTCTTCAGCTTTGCCCTTTTTCAGCAGCTGCGCCACACCGATGGACTGGAATATCTCTCGAGATGTTTTCCTTTCTCAAGAATGTATTGTTGCTGTGTCTTGACCGCACAAGGATAAGTATGAAAAGATCATAGCCATCTCGAAATAAATTCGCCGCTTTATTAAAAAGATAAATGCTTCAACAATGCGCAGCCACGACAAACATCAGGGCCAAGACTGGGAGACGTTTGCTGTGCTGGCACCCAATTTCTGTCGGCGAAAAGTCATGGAGAAGCTTTTGGCTGGGATGCAGACGACGAGAGAGGCAGAAGACGGAGGTACGGGGCTGTCCGGAGCGAAGTGCCGCTGGTCGGCGTCTTTCGCCCAAAGCACCACACGGGGGCGCACCGAGACCATCACAAGCAGCAGTGCGCGAAGAAGCGGCTCTTTCGCCTTCGGTAGACGGAGAGCCGGCAGCTTGCAGGAGGTGAAGAAGCAAGCCGCACAACAGCAGCATTGTGGGCGCAGCTGTCGAACTGCTGCGGGATGGTGGATTGCCACTCGTATGCCTTTGAAAATCACGTTAGCATGCGAATGGAAGAAGTTTTTGGACAACTTTGCAATGCATCTTGCTAGTGCTCTTGCAACGCTCCGTGGAAACTCTTGCGGGTCTCTTGCGCTGCGAGATGCAAAGAACTGGGTGAACTCGTCAAGCAAGATCGGAAGATGTTTGCAGTGCTGGCACACTTTCTCTCTCGGCGAGAAGTCATGGAGAAGCTTTTGGCTTGGATGCAGACGACGAGAGAGGCAGAAGACGGAGGTACGGGGCTGTCCGGAGCGAAGTGCCGCTGGCCGGCGTCTTTCGCCCGAAGCAGCGCTCCGGAGCGCACCGCCACCGGCACAAGCAGCAGTGCGCGAAGTAGCGGCTCTTTCGCTTTCGCTAGACGGAGAGCCGGCAGCTTGCAGGAGGTGAAGAAGCAAGCCGCACAACAGCAGCATTGTGGGCGCAGCTCTCGAACTGCTGCGGGATGTGGATTGCCACTCGTATGCCTTTGAAAATCACGTTAGCATGCGAATGGAAGAAGTTTTTGGACAACTTTGCAATGCATCTTGCTAGTGCTCCTGCAACGCTCCGTGGAAACTCTTGCGGGTCTCTTTGCGCTGCGAGATGCAAAGAACTGGGTGAACTCGTCAAACAAGATCGGTAGATGTTTGCAGTGCTGGCACACTTTCTCTCTCGGCGAGAAGTCATGGAGAAGCTTTTGGCTTGGATGCAGACGACGAGAGAGGCAGAAGACGGAGGTACGGGGCTGTCCGGAGCGAAGTGCCGCTGGCCGGCGTCTTTCGCCCGAAGCAGCGCTCCGGAGCGCACCGCCACCGGCACAAGCAGCAGTGCGCGAAGTAGCGGCTCTTTCGCTTTCGCTAGACGGAGAGCCGGCAGCTTGCAGGAGGTGAAGAAGCAAGCCGCACAACAGGCAGCATTGTGGGCGCAGCTCTCGAACTGCTGCGGGATGGTGGATTGCCACTCGTATGCCTTTGAAAATCACGTTAGCATGCGAATGGAAGAAGTTTTTGGACAACTTTGCAATGCATCTTGCTAGTGCTCCTGCAACGCTCCGTGGAAACTCTTGCGGGTCTCTTTGCTCTGCGAGATGC